>NC_052639.1:7230232-7441750 GCF_016161935.1 Mauremys reevesii
AGACAGGGAACAAAGGGTAGGAATTAATGGTAAATTCTCCAGAATGGAGAGGGGTAACTAGTGGTGTTCCCCAAGGGTCAGTCCTAGGACCAATCCTATTCAATTTATTCATAAATGATCTGGAGAAAGGGGTAAACAGTGAGGTGGCAAAGTTTACAGATGATACTAAACTACTCAAGATAGTTAAGCAGATTGTGAAGAACTTCAAAAGCTCTCACAAAACTAAGTGATTGGGCAACAAAATGGCAAAGTCCTGGCTGAGTCTCCTGGGCAGTGGAAAACATCCCTTGTTTGGTGCTGCCAAGGGGATCGTGCAGAGCTGAGATGTCTCTGGCTTGGATCAAAGGGGAGATGTTGGATGGAATTTATCACACAACCTCCTGCTCCGCATGAACCCACATACAGGGAGAATGTAGAGAAGGGGGGAGTCATTCTCCCCTGCACTCCCAGAAGAGTTGCTAGGACTCCTTCCTGGCCAGCTACTCACCCCTGGGTGTCAGATCCCAGCTCCTCAGGATCTTCTTCTGCTCCAAAGGCCCACTAGTCCTGGGGGTGGGGAGGGTGTCACTGCACAGTCTGAAACTCAGAGAGAGGTTTCTGGAACCAGAAGGAAAGGAGCAGAAAATGGAGAGGAAAGAAACAGAGAGGAAAACGCCTCGTCTCTCTCCCCTCCCGCTTCCCTCCCCCCATCAAGAAATGCGTTACTGCCAAGGACCAGCGTCAGGAGAAATGGTGCCTCTGGGCAAAACTTGTACTTTGGCAAAGTTCTTGGTTTCAGGCTTGGTAGCAGTGATGGAATAAACTGCAGGTTCAAATCAAGTCTCTGAGTACATCCACAATCTAGGATGTTGCTAATTCAGTCCTTGTACAGAGCTTCAGTTTGTAGCCAAGTCCCTCCAGAGGTAGGAAGCAGGACTGAAGACAAGATGGAGATGAGGCGGTCAGTCTTTTATAGTCTCTTGCCATGTGGTCTTTGCTTTCTACTTTGTCCCAAGGACACCTCTATCCAGCACACGACATAGAAAAACCTTAGAGTTCTGTCCATAGGCAGGTCCCTGCACACCTTGTTGAGCCACAAGGCATATCTGCCCCTTCTTGCTACAATGGGTCAATTGTAGCTGATGAGTTCACTGTAATGGGCCATCAAGCAGTACGCTAGGCAGAGCTGACACCAATTTGTCTGGCTGGGGTGTTCCCCAGAAGCATAGCACAAGTTTTGAAATACAGGCGACATAGAGCCAATATTCATAATGTCAACTAAGGCTAAAATGATACATATCTAGAGATAGCACAATTATAATCAGCCAATCATAACCTCTCCTATAGACCCTTTATGCTGACCACCTTTATACAATATTGGCTGCAAATATAGAACAGCAGGCAATGTGATCTATACAGTTACAGATTATGTCAAGAACGCCACAGGAGGGTGACATGGTATCAGCGAGACTGATACTGAATACTGCTCCAGCTCTTTGGGTGTCCTCATTTTGTGCAAGATGGTGTGAAATTGGAGCTGAGACACAGAGCCACCAAATGTTCTGGAGGGCTGGAGAAAATGCCTCTAGTGAGCTATTGAAAGAGCTCAACCTGCTTAGCTTCTCAAAGAAGTTACTGAAAGGTGACTTCATTGAAATGTTGGAAGTGCCTTACTGAGAGAAAGATTGGCTATTAAAGGGCTCTTAATGTGTGCAGAGAAAGGTATAAAAAGCCACGCATGGAAGGTGAAAAGAGACAAATTCATATTACACCATACGTCATTCAATGAAGGAGTGGATGATTCACTACAGGAACAAGCTACCAAGGAAAGTGGTGCATTCTCCATCTCTAATGTCATTTCCCCATGATGACTGGATGCCTTTCTGGAATGTGTTTACCCCAAAGAGCTAGTGTCACAGAGGCCTGTGATATGCAGGGGTTGGGGATTAGATGTCTAATGGTCTCTGTAAATAAAGTCGACTAGTTTCTTGAACTGAGTGTGCATTGGGAGCAGCTGCCTGATGTTTCCTGTCTATCCGACTTGAGCCCAGAACGCGAGCGCCTCAGTGGGGCAGATCTGCAGGAGAAGTCTGGGTGCCTTCTGTGTGCTGCCTGGCCAGGGGTGACACAGCCCAGCAAGGGAGTGGGTGTAAGGTGACATCACAAAGGCCTTTGCAGGACCCTCAGACTATTGGTCAAAGGCGTGGGGAGGTGGTGACCTCACAGAGAGATGCTGACATCAGCCAGGGCAGACAGGGGTGAGGGGCTAGGAAACCTCAGAGACCCCAGGCTTTGCTTTCTCTGTGCAAGCTCTCCAGGCCCTCTTCTTTGAGGACTGGGAATATTGGGGTTCACGTACCTGAGCGCTCAGGAGGAACCTCTTTTCAGTTTTCTCCTTCTCTTTAGTGATTTCTGGAAAACAGCCACCTGTTTAGAAGGGGTGGGGTATTCTCTGAGGTTTGAACTGTTCAGTCTGATCCATCTGGTGATACAGTTGAATTCATGGAAAATACATCTGGCAGGCAGAATTTTAATCTAAACCCAAGTATCTTGTCCCCTTAGAATCACTGAGACATTAGGGTTTGTCCACAAGCATAAGAACAGCAAGAGCAAGCCGTACCGGGTCAGATTTCAGCGTCCATCTTAGCCCAGTATCTTGTCTACTGACAGTGGCCACTGCCAGGTGCCCCTGAGGAGTGGAACCTAACAGGCAATGATCAAGGATCTCTCTCCTGCCATCCATCTCCATCCTGGACGAATGGGGAGGCTAGGACACCATTCTACCCATCCTGACTGAGATTTGAAGGGAATCACCAGGAGAGGAATGATCCTCGTAGTCAATGCCCAGCCTCCCAACCTGCCCTTGGCCTTGTTTAATGAACAGATGAAAGATAAGAGCGCTATGGCTCACACGTTCAGTGTCCATAATAATCTTCGGTGCACACTGATTTGAAGTTGTCCTTCTTCATCCACGAGTGTCCATTTGAAATCAGAGATTTATACGCCCCATACACTTCCTGTGATACACAGGGTCACATCGTGGTGAATAGGACAGATGACTAAGTAATCACAGTGGGCTCTCACCTCGTGGATCACACTCTAAGGATTCTTCTTCCTTTAAAGAGGGCAGGACCCAAACCCCATTCAGAAGACATGGGAATCTTACAAATTCTTCCCACATAGTCCCCTTTGTAAAGCCCATCTATCTGAGCTTCCTTAGCACAAGAAAAAGGACACGAAAGTGGTAACCACACAAACAAGACTTTATTTCTATGGTGCGCTAGATAGGACAGGAGAAGGGGCAGATTAACAAAACTTTAATGGAAATGCTCCACCTCCCAAACAGTTACACCCCCTAGGTAATGCTATGTTCTCTCTCTTGCAAGGACAGTGGTGGATGGCTGCTGCTCTCTTGATGATTGACATACCGTCGTGACTTGTACTTTGGCAAAGTTTCAATGCTGCATTTGTTTCATTGGGACATTTAACAGCAACGCTTGAAGCTAACACAATGGAGAAAGGGAATTCTGCTAAAAGATCCAACCTGCCCTTTGCCAACTCCACCCCTTCCCTGGACTGGGAGGTGCTCCAGAACACCCTCCCACAGCCTCCCACACACACTACGTGCTCACAGCTGGGCACCCAGTACAGCAAAGGAGGGGGTTGTTGGCTTGTTTTACTTTACTTTTCAAAAGGCTTCTTTAAAAGCATTTTCTGTCTCTGTTCCCTCATGGTGAGGAAGCAGATGGTTAGTTAAAACAAAAGTTAAACAAAAGGTAGAGTGGGACTAAATGAAATCCCTGCAAGTTGCATAGCCCTCTTTTAAAGACACCTGTAATAGAGGCCCAACTTCAATGTATACCCAAATTAAGAAACAGAGTAAATAACTAAAAAGAGCCATCAAGTTTAACAACCATGTAAAAGAAGCAGTGAGAGATAAAAGACTTCTCTTTAAAAAGTGGACGTCAAATCCGCCAGTGAGGCAAATAGAAAGGAGAGCATAAACACAAAACAACTTAAGTGCAAGAGTGTAATAAGAAGTTTGGGGAGAGTTTGAAGAACGGCCAGCCAAAAACCCAGCGCTGGGTAATAACAAAAATGTTTTATACATCAGAAGCAGGAAGCCTGCTAAATAAACCAGTATGGGGCCCCTTTGACGATCAAAATACAAAAAGGAGCCGCTTAAAGACGATACAAAGTCTGCCATAAGTGGAGGTCTAAATGAATTTCTTGTTTCAGTCTTCACGTGCTGGAGGATGTTAGGGGAGATTCCCTGTAACCTGAGCTGGCTTTTTAGTGATACAGAATCTGAGGAACTGTCAGCAGATTGAAGTGCACACTTAGAGGAGGTTTTGGAATCAATTGATAAACTCAACATTAACAAGTCACTGGGACCAGATGGCATTCACCCAAGAGTTCTCATTGGAAAGAACTCAATGTGAAGTTATGGAACTATTAACCAACGCTTATTTGTGTAACCTGTCCTTAAATCGGTTTCTTCGTACCCAACAGACTGGAAGTTAGCTAATGTAACGCCAATATTTAAAAGGGCGCTGTAGGGGCAGGTGATCCTGGCAATTACAGACCGTAAGTCTCCAGCAACGTCGGTACCGGGCAAATTAGTTGAAACAATAGTAAAGAATAATAAAATTGTCAGACACATAGAAAAACATAACAACTTTATTGAGCAGTAGTCAATATGGTTTGGGAAGGGAAATCGTGTCTTACTAATCTATTAGGAGTTCTGAAGGGGTCAACAATAAACATGTGGACAAGGGGGATCCGGTGGATATAGTGTACTTGATTTCTGAAAGCCTTGACAAGTCCTCACCAAAGGCTCTTACGTAAATTAAGTTACAGTGGATAAAAGGGAAGGTCCTTTCATGGATTGAGAACTGGCGAAAGACAGGGAAACAAAGGTAGGAATTAATGGTAAATTCTCAGAATGTGGAGAGGTAACTAGTGGTGTTCCCTAAGGGTGTCCTAGGACCAATCCTATTCAATTTATTCATAAATGATCTGGGAGAAAGGTAAACAGGAGGTGGCAAAGTTTACAGATGATACTAAACTACTCAAGATAGTTAAGCAGATTGTGAAGAACTTCAAAAGCTCACAAACTAAGTGATTGGGCAACAAAAATGGCAGTCCCTGGCTGGGTCTCCTGGGCAGTGGAAAACATCCCTTGTTTGGTGCTGCCAAGGATCGTGCATAGCTGAGATGTCTCTCGGTTTGGATCAAAGGGGAATGTTGGATGGAATATATCACACAACCCTCCCTGCTCCCCAGAGCCCCATGGGGAGAATGTAGAGAAGGGGGAGTCATTCCTCCCCTGCACTCCCAGAAGAGTTGCTAGGACTCCTTCCTGCCAGCTACTCACCCCTGGATTCATGCTTAGCTCCTAAGATCTTTCTGCTCCAAAGGCTCCATAGTCCTGGGGTGGGGAGGGTGTCACTGCACAGTCTGAAACACAAGGGAGGTTTCTGGAATTGAAGGAAGGAGCAGAAAACGGAGAGGAAAGAAACAGAGAGAAAACGCCTCATCTCTCGCCCCTCCCCCTGCCTCCCCCATCAAGAAATGTTACCAAGGACCAGCGTCAGGGGAAATGGTGCCCTGGGCAAAACTTGTACTTTGGCAAAGTTCTTGGTTCAGGCTTGTAGCAGTGATGGAATAAACTGCAGGTTCAAATCAAGTCTCTGGAGTACATCCACAACTGGGATGGGCCATTCAGTCCTTTGTACAGAGCTTCAGTTTGTAGCAAAGTCCCTCCAGAGGTAGGAAGCAGGACTGAAGACAAGATGGAGATGAGGCGTCAGTCTTTTATAGTCTCTTGCCATGTGGTCTTTGCTTTCTTTGTCCCAAGGACACTCTATCCAGCACGCGACATAGAAAAACCTTAGAGTTCTGTCCATAGGCAGGTCCCTGCACACCTTGCTGAGCCACAAGGCATATCTGCCTTCTCTCAATGGGTCAATTGTATAGCTGATGGTCCTTAATGGGCCATCACAGGCTAGGCAGAGCTGACAATTAATTTGTCTGGCTGGGGTGTTCCCAGAAGCATAGCACAAGTTTGAAATACAGGCAGCATAGAGCCAATATTCATAATGTCAACTACAAAAATGATACATATCTAGAGATAGCATAATTATAATCAGCCAATCATAACCTCTCCATAGACCCTTTATGTGACCACCTTTATACAATATTGGCTGCAAATATAGAACAGTGGTGGCAACGGTGATCTATACAGTTACAGATTATGTCAAGAACGTCACAGGAGGTGACATGGTATCAGCGAGACTGATACTGGAATACTGCCTCCAGTTTTGGTGTCCTCATTTGAAAAAGATGGTGTGAAATTGGAGCTGAGACAGCAAAGAGCCACCAAATGTTCTGAGGGCTGGAGAAAAATGCCTTCTAGTGAGCTATTGAAAGAGCTCAACCTGTTTAGCTTCTCAAAAGAAGATTGAAAGGTGACTTCATTGAAATGTTGAAGTGCCTTACTGGAGAGAAAAGATTGGCTATTAAAGGGCTCTTTAATGTAGCAGAGAAAGGCATAAAAAAAGCCAATGGCTGGAAGGTGAAAAGAGACAAATTCATATTACAATTAAGGCACAAATATTCAACAGCGAGGATGATTCACCACAGGAACAAGCTACCAAGGAAAGTGGTGCATTCTCCATCTCGTGACGTCATTTCATGATGACTGGATGCCTTTCTGGAATGTGTTTACCCCAAAAGTAGCTAGTGTGTCATACAGGAGGCCTGTGATATGCAGGGGTCAGATTAGATGCTCTAATGGTCTCTTGTGGCAATAAAGTCGACTAGTTTCTTTAGAACTGAGTGTAGCATTGGGAGCAGCGTCTGATGTTTTCCTGTCTATCCGGCTTGCTTCCTAGAACGAGCGCTCCTTGAGTGGGGTGATCCACAGGGAGTAGCTCAAACCTTCAAAGTGCCTGGCCAGGGGCAGGACATTAGCCCAGCAAGGGAGGGGTGTGGCAGTGACATCACAAAGGCCTTTTGCAGGACCTCAGACTATTGGTCAAAGGCGGTGGGGAGGTGGTGACCTCACAGAGAGATGCTGACATCAGCCAGGCAGGACAGGGGCGAGGGGCCAGGGAAACCTCAGAGACCCTGTGGCTTTGCTTCAGCAAGTCTCCTTCTCCAGGTCTCTCTTTGAGGACTGGGGAATATTGGGGTTCACGTATTTGAGCGCCAGGAGGAACCTCTTTCGAGTTTTCTCCTTCCCTTTTAGTGATTTTACTTGAAAACAGCCGACCCTGTTTAGAAGGTAAGAGCCTCCTCGAGGTTTGAAACTGTTCAGTCTGATCCATCTGGTGACAGTTGAATTCATGGAAAACATGATCTTAAGGAGGCAGAATTTTATTCCAAACCTGGCATCTTGTCCCTTAGAATCACTGAGGACATTAGGGTTTGTCCATACATAAGAACATAAGAAAGGCCAGACTGGTCAGACCAAAGGTCCATTTAGCCCAGTATCTGTCTACCGACAGTGGCCAATGCCAGGTGCCCCTGAGGGAGTGAACTTAACAGGCAATGATCAAGTGATCTCTCTCTGCCATCCATCTCCATCCTCTGACGAACAGAGGCTAGGGACACCATTCTTACCCATCCTGACTGGAGATTTGTAATGGGAATCACTAGGAGAGGAATGATCCTAAAGCCAATGCCCAGCCTCCCAACCCTGCTCCTTTGGCCTTGTTTAATGAACAGATGAAAGATAAGAGCATTGTACTCAATACGTTCAGTGTCCATACAATCTCGGTGCACACTGGATTTGAAAGTTGTCCTTCTTCATCCACGAGTGTCCATTTGAAATCAGAGGATTTATAATGCCCCATGGGCTACTTCCTGTGATACACAGGGTCACAAACATCGTGGTGAATAGGACAGATGACTAAGTAATCACAGTGGGTTTCACCCCGTGGGATCACCTGTAAGGATTTTTCCTTCCTTTAAAGAGGGCAGGACCCAAACCCCATTCAGAAGACATGGGGAATCTTACAGCAAATTCTTCCCACATAGTCCCTTTGTAAAGCCCATCTATCGTAGCTTCTCTTAGCACAAGAAAAAGGACACGCAGTGGTAACCACACAAACAAGACTTTATTTCCTATGGGGAAAAGGGCTAGGATAGGACAGAGAAGGGGCAGATTAACAAAACTTTAACTCTGGAAATGCTCCACTCTCCCAAACAGTTACACCCTGAGGTAATGTTGATGTTCTCTCTCTCTCTTGCAAGGACAGTGGTGGATGGCTGCTGCTCTCTTGACATTGGACATCAGGGACGGACTTGATGAGGGACATAGGAACGGGTGAGTAGACCTAACTAAAACCCCTCCTATCCCTCTTTGCGTCGTCTCTGCCTGGATGTTAGACCCTATCTACGCTGATTCAATCCGTGCGTGGGAGTGTGCTTCCTCACCCAAAATAATAGAGCACATGGGAAAAGGTCACCACATTCTTTTCCCAAGTCCAAGATGGCCACCTTATAGATAACGCAAAGGTACATGCCTTTCTTCCCTTCTTTTACTAAAATTTGGCAGGGGCAACTAGCATTTTACAACCTGGAGACTGGATTTGACCGATCAGGGATGTTCTGGGACAGGGTGACCCATCCAGAAGGGGGTTGTGTATCCTCTGAGAACTCCTCCCCTGTCCTCTACCAATTGAAGTGGGTGTCAGCCCTGTAGGACCACCGAGGGGATTTGACCAAACACGGAAGTAATGTGGCGGAGTGACCTGCCCGCAACAGGATCACATGGGCCATCTAAAAAGCCCTCACACCACCCTCTACCAATTGGCGACGGTTTCAACCCACCTTGGGCCATCACAGAAGGGAAACATGTACCAATCAGAACAGATATAGCCTGAAGGTCGAGGCCATGATTTCTGCAAAACACATCCTTGGAACGAGACGGCCTCTTCCCGCAGTGTTGGGTTGCGACTTCCAGGACGATGCTGCCAGTCACGCAAACATGGAGCTCCGGAGATCGGCGGCTTCTGGCCTAGGCCGGGCACTACCTATTCTGATCGGCACGCTTCTTCTGGGATGGCCTAAGGGATGAGTGTGAAACCCTGATCGATTAGCAGAGGACGGTGGGGGATTTCATGGAGGGTGATGGGCCCTCTTATGGGCAGGTCACCCCACCATGGCACTTTCACCTATCTGGTGAAATCCTCTCTGGCTGGTCCTAAGGATGAGGCCCACCCCAACTGGGGTGAGTTCTTGGAGGTTACATGACCCACTTCCGGATGGGTCACTCTGCCCCAGAACTTTCCCCGTTGCTCAGATCCATTCCTGAGGTAGATCGATGGCGATAAAATACCCCCAGATTGGGGGAGGAGGAGGAGCTCTAGAGGGGTCACATGCCACTCCTTGCTTCTGCTCACGTTTGCATCTTGACCCCGAAAGTCTTATGTCATGGGGTCATTCTCCTGGTGACAGACGCAGTGATGCCTTAGGGGTGAAGGGCGAGGTCCCTGGCTGGAACCAAATAACTGCCCTTAGCCTCAGTGTGGTTTGACCTAATGGCCACAGTCAAAATGGCTGCCCTCCTCAGGGCTGTGTGGCCCAACGACCAGAGTCCGTGCGGCCGCCTCCTCAGGGCTGTGTGGCCCAGAGACCAGAGTCCGTGTGGCCGCCCGCTCCGTCGGGCTGTGGGGCCCAATGACCAGAGTCCGTGTGGCCGCCCGCTCCGTCGGGGCTGCGTGGCCCAACGACCAGAGTCCGTGTGGCCGCCCTCTCCGCCGGGGCTGTGGGGCCCAATGACCAGAGTCCGTGTGGCCGCTCTCCGCCGGGGCTGTGGCCCAGAGAACAGAGTCCGTGGCCGCCTCTCCGCCGGGCTGTGTGGCCAGAGACCAGAGTCCGTGCAGCCGCCCTCTCCGCCGGGGCTGTGTGGCCCAACGACCAGAGTCCGTGGTGGCCGCCCTCTCCGCGGGGCTGTGGCCCAACGACCAGAGTCCGTGTGGCCGCCTCTCCGTCGGGGCTGCGTGGCCCAACGACCAGAGTCCGTGGCGCCGCCTCTCCGTCGGGGCCGTGGTGACCCAACGACCAGAGTCCGTGTGGCCGCCTCGCCGCCGGGGCTGTGTGGCCCAACGACCAGAGTCCGTGTGGCCGCCACCTCCGCCGGGGCTGTGTGGCCCAACGACCAGAGTCCGTGGGCCGCCCTCTCCGCCGGGGCTGTGGCCCAACGACCAGAGTCCGTGGCCGCCCTTCCGCCGGGGCTGTGGCCCAACGACCAGAGTCCGTGGCGCCGCCTCTCCGTCGGGGCTGTGGCCCAACGACCAGAGTCCGTCGCGGCCGCCCTCTCCGCTGGGCTGTGGCCTAACGACCAGAGTCCGTGTGGCCGCCCTCTCCGCCGGGGCTGTGGCCCAACGACCAGAGTCCGTGCGGCCGCCTCTCCGTCGGGCTGTGGCCCAACGACCAGAGTCGTGTGGCCGCCCTCTCCGCCGGGGCTGTGTGGCCCAACGACCAGAGTCCGTGGCCGCCTCTCCGTCGGGGCTGGGCCCAACGACCAGAGTCCGTGCGGCCGCCTCTCCGCCGGGGCTGTGGGGCCAGAGACCAGAGTCTGTGCGGCCGCCTCCTCTCTGTCGGGGCTGTGGCCAGACCAGAGTCCGCGCGGCCGCCCTCTCCGGCAGGGCTGTGTGGCCCAGAGACCAGTGTCCGTGCCGCTATCCTGTCTCTCACGCCTGTGTGGCCCGATGGCTCCAGACAATATGGCTGCTCTCTCCTCAGTGCTGTGTGGCCCAACGGGCAGAGTCAATATCGCTGCCCTTCAGCACAGGGCTGTCTGGCTGAGAGTTCAGAGACAAGATGGCCGCCCTCCTCTTGGGGCTGTGCAGTCTAGTGGCACATTGGGGAGGTGGGCTGCCACCCAAGGATGGATGGTGGCCGGGTAGGGGACCCAGGCCCTTGTTCCGGGGACTCCCCGGTCCTACCCCAGGCCTTGTCCATGGCCAATGTGTTCAGCACTGAGTCAGTGGGGATCCAGCCAGAACATCTGACGCCAGTCACCATGGCGATGGCTAGTTCTCCCAGGTTACTTCCTACAAGATGTCTCTAGGCCATGGGCTGGGGTCTCTGGGCTCCCGGCGTGGGAATCTCCCAGAGACTCCGAGCTCCCTTGCACGCCTGCAGGCACCCGGGGATGGGGTTGTCTCGGCACCTCGGGCTCTGCAGTCAGGGGCGTCAGCTGCTTCTGGACTGAGCCTACAATGTGCATCCTCCATTTTCGGCATCTGCCTAGACCGAGCTGAGCTGCTCCCTTTCACACTGGTGCTCCAGTTGTAGCATGTCCGGCAGGGCTGGGAGGCTTGGCTTCCGCCGCCTAGACTGTGAGGTTATGTGTGACTGGTGCACCCGGCACATCCTGCTCTGCCTCTTCTCTCTCCTCCTTCCCATGCAGCAGCTGCTTTGCTGCCTCCCAAGAGATGTGATCAGTGGTGGGCCTGGTTGGCTCCTGTTAGCCTCTAGATGTCTGTAAGAGGGAGAAAGGGCAGGAACACAAATCAGAAGAACAAAACCTTCCAGCAGGGTAGTTTTCCACAGCACAAAACCACCACACTTTGCTAATGCTCCTTTGTAACTTCCTGAGAGCTGGCATTGTGTAAAGAGAGCACCCAACCCCCCACAACCTCCGCTACCCTGTGGGCTGGCAATGGATAGAGGGAGTCTGGGAGACTTTCTCCTCTCTCCGCCTGGCTCTGATGACTGAGGGAATCACATGCGAGAAGCTCTGTGAATGTAGGGCTCTGTGCAGTGGGGAGAGATGTCAGACATGGAGCCCAAAGGTGGGGTTGTCCTGACTCTGCAGTAACTTCATTACAGTGAGAGAGATTTCAGAGTTCAGCTACAGGGTTCTGCCCTGTAACCGTGTGTGGGGCTGGGGCAGAAGTGGGGCAGTGATGCACTCATGAAAGGAGTAGGGCTAAGGGGGCCTGTGGTACAGCCGCTAAAGCCCTGTGTGCTGCCCAGCCGGGCCGGCTCTGCCTGGCTGGGTGGGGCGAGGCGGCTCCGCGCTGCCGCTCCTCTCCCCCCGGCCATTTGGGGATTTAGTTGGGGATCGGTCCTGTGTTGAGGAGGGTTGGACTAGATGACCTCCTGAGGTCCCTTCCAACCCTGCTAGTGATACTCTATGAGCTGCTCTGCCTGTAGGCTCCGCCCCTACAGCCCTGTTGGCTGCGAATCATTAATCCCACCCTGGCCCTGCCCCTAGCTGCTCCTCACCCAGCTCCAACCTCGGCTCGACCTCCACTAGGCCCCACCACCCCGGCTCCAGCCACTGGGCCCAACTGTCCATGCTCTGATGTCTGACACCAGCGATATGTAGGAGTTGTTCACCTCCGGGCTTTCCATGCGTATGGCCCTGACTTTGTCAGCTCTGGTTTTCATCTGCCATTGTGCTGCCCTGTCACATGGCTTTATTAGATCCCTTTCAACTTCTTCAAAGTCTTCTATGCCTCACTGACCTACACAATTGTCTGTCATCTGCCAATATCCACCTCGTTGTTCAGTCCCTGTTCCAAAGATGCTGTTGTACGCACCATAGCAGGACAAAGAGGTCTTCTGTGTCGGTCCCGGTTCCCTAGTCGAATGCGGAACCCGACACGAGATTTCCAAGCTTCTGCAGCCATTTGTAATGTCTATTGAGGATGTGCCCTGTGGTCCTGTCACATGTCAAAGGCACTTCCTGAAAAGCTGAAACAAAGAGGAAACGGGTTGGAAGCCCCATGGTGCTGATGTGACTGGTGCCTAGGAAACCTCCCTTCAGATGGCCATTGCCACATGCTATTAGCTACCCAAGAGTCTGCAGGCAAGAAACAGCAACTCAGCTACTCCCAAAATAGCCCTGGACAGAGAGGAGACCCCATTCCGTGCGTAACTTCCCCCTCCCCCAGCATACGCACGTCCACACGCTAAAACACAGGCAGGTGGGAGCAACTCTGCTTGGGATGGAACAGAAAAGCAGAGGTGTTAAATCATCCAACATTTACGCACAGATCCGCATAGGAATTTAGACTCTAACAACATCTACTGAAATCCTATGTGGCCCTGGGCCTGTTCCTTAAGAGGTCACAGGGAAAGATGTTCCCAATGTGCACTCAGGGAATTTCCTATGAGCTGATAACCAAGATATGAGTGGTTCCCTGGCCTGAAATCTCTCCATTACAGGGAGGGCAAGTGATGAATCTTTCCCACAGAGGGTAATTGTCATCATCACCACCACCACCCTTAATAATAACAACAGCCCTTTTCAATTCTGTCAGGCCTTCCTTCAGAGATGTTCTGACCTCTATGAAGACAGTCTCCCCACACAGTTCTAAGGCTACGCCTATTCTAGGAGCTAGGGATGGAATTTCCTGCTCCTGCACACATATTGTGGCACCTCGATCAAAGCTCACGTGATCATCCTTCTTCCTTAAACACTGTCCTTAGACAGAGAGGACACATTCAAACTGTTTTCAGGCCCTGTGCTGCACCCTGTACTTCCCACAGAGGCACAAACACACAGAGGTATTTCACCTTCATACAGGCGGGAGATGCCATCTTCAGTCACTGTTTCAGACAACAAGTCACAGTAATGGTGGATAGTATTTCCTAGACAGACAATGAATCTCATGACTTTTCAAATCCTTTGCTTAAAACTGCGAAAGATGCAGCCATTCTCCCAAGACAGCCCTTGGGAAATTAAATACATTCCTTACATCTGTTCACAAAGCACATTAGATAAAGCATCAGAAGCCTAGAAGTCACTGAGAGACTGATTTCCAAAGGAGATTGAATTCACATCATGCTGGTTTCAAGGTGCAGACAAAGAGGTGTTGTGGGGTGGGGTAGTTGGTGCGATCGATACAGCTAAGTTGCTCCACTCATCTTGGAAGTCATGTTAATCTCTCTCTCTCTCTCTCTCTCTCTCTCTCTGTCACACACACACACACACACACACACAGTTTTAAGATTCTGGTGCTGTGAGAGGGAACAGAGCAGCAGTCTAGAAAAGGGCTTTGAAGGAAGCAGGTCAAAAAAGCTCAAGTGAAGTCGCTCTGCTTACCAATGAACAGGGCTGCAGAATGTCTGATTGTTGTCTGTGAGCTTTCCAGGTATTCTAAGGCGTGGAACAGGAATTTGGGGATGTGGCTCTTGTTGTTCTGCATCTAGGAAGAAAGAAGGAAGAAACGCACAATATACAAATGACATGTTCTTCCCACAGGGAAGCCAAAGCATAGAGCCAGGGCATGGCAACAGCCAGTATGAGCCCATACGCCATAGCAGCACCTCTCTGGAGTTACTGTTGTGTTCTCCAGAACCTCAGCTTTTGTTTTCAGAAAGTTTGCAGGTCTAACAGTTCAGGAGAAAAATTTCAAAAATGTGAAGGGATTGTAACTCCTGCAGAAATGAACCAGCAGAGAGCCTGAATAGAGTCCTGCCACCTGATGGAAGCGGATGGGTACTCAGGTGTGGGGTTAACAAGGTCTCCCTCAAGTCCCCATTCACCACTCTGAAGGCACAAGGAATTCACCTACCAAGCACTTCCAGGCACACTTCCGGAGCTGTGTGGAGCCATCCCAGGCCATGCTGCGGAACAGCATCTTCAAATGAGCCCACCTGAGAAACACTGCACAGCGGAAGAGCGTCAGTTTGCATCTCTGCTAGAGATGGTGAGACCAAGAGGGTTCTCACTGAGAGGGACAGTCTGGGGACATGGAGCCTTCCTGTCACTTGTTCTCCTGCTTGTCCTGCTAGTGGAGGAGATTCCTGTCATTTGTTGTACACAGGAGTGTGCTCAGGAGCGGGAATTGGCTGGAGCGAGCCAGAGCCGTCCTGTCTTTGGATGGTTTGGAGCGGTTGACCAGGGCCCTGCGCTTTGGGGGGCCCCGCACTTCAGGGGGACGCAGGACGTGGGCCATGCTGGGGCCAGGCACAGTACTCCCGGTCCCACTATGCTATGCCCCACCTCGCCAGCGCCCAGCCGTTTGGGAAATGAGGGGTGGGGCTTTGGGGAGGAGGAATAGGGATGGGGCAGGGGCGGAGCAGGTGGGAAGAGGTGGGGTGGCACTTGGGGAAGGGATGGAGTGGGGCTGGGGCTTAGGGCAGAGTAGGGGTGTTGTCCCAGGCCCTGTGCCTCTATGGACGGCCCTGGAAAGATTCATAAGACATCTCCACAGCTCAGTCCTTAGGTGCAAAGAGACTGCATGAGAGCGTGAGTCAGCTTTGGGATCCCAAAGAGTCGGACCAAAGGGCCCCCAGATCAGGCTTCCCTCCACATACCAGTTGGCCCAACAACAGAGGACAACGTCCGTGAATTCTGGGAAGCTGGGACCTGGAGAAGTTCTCTCAGGAGCTCCAGGGAAGAAGTCAGGCAGCTGCACCCACTTTCCAGAAGGCTGTGGGCAGATATCAGCTCCCTGAACTGAAGGGGCTCTACAGATCTGTGCTCCCTTTTCTTTGCTGCCTCTTGTTATGAACCTTTGGATGCAGCAGCCCAAAGGCCTGAGGCCCGTCTTTGCAGGAGAGGGTCAGGCTCTTTCCCAGAAGAAGGCTTTTCTTCCCAATTGTGCTGTGTGCTGTGAGAATGGATGAGGCACTGGGCTCCAGCATGGAGTGAAGCAGGGAGGAGAAGACTCTGCTTGGGCAAGGGGCTCTGGCCATTAATGGAGTGGGGGCCCCAGGAGATTCTGGCTCTTTACTCTTAAGGAAATAATGACCGTGGCACTTACCAGTGTCACACTCTCATCCCGGTCTTCAAGGTGCAGCAGGAGCGGGAGCAAGCAGTGGATCATCTTCTGCTGCACGATGGGTTTGTCCGGTCCTTCACGCTGCTCACCACGCTGCCAAGCAGTAAAATGGCAACGGAGCGCACGCTGTCCCTCTCCTGGCAATGACACACAGGGAGTGGGAAGCCCGGTTAAAGCCAGGCAGGATCAGAGCATAACGTGACAGAGTCATATCCGCACGCTGCCCGGTTCCCCGTGTTAACTGACTTGGGTCGCGGGAGCAGTGAGGCCACCAGGCCAGCGCCATAGACATCTTGTGTAGAACAAGGCCTGAGACACTGTGCAGGGCAGTGCAGCCCCATGGTGTCCTAGACACAATTTCTGTCTGGAGAGCACAGAATCCTAGACCCCTAGAAGCTTAGGGAGAGGGAGGGAAGGCTGCTGGAGACTGGTCTGGGGAAGGGAGGAGCAGCTGCTGAGCCTTACAGGGAGGTGCTGCTACAAAACACAGCAGTTCTTTTGCTCCTTGGTGCCCCTGAGAGCCGGGAGATTCCCGACCCACCTCTTTCCTGCTGGGAATCTCCACCCTTTGGGGGCCGGTGTTCTCCAGACAGCTGGTCATCTGCCCAGTGCCAGGACCCCTCTCCCCGAGGCCAGGCGGCAGCAGGGGCTGGGAGCATGGTGCTGATGCTGAGGTTTGCGGAGAAGAGCTCTGACAGGAGGTGGCTGAGCAGGAGATTCCCACCCATGGCAGGGGCACCCTTGGAGGCTTCATGGCAGGGCTGAGGGGTGGAGGGAAGGGGATGGGAAGAGAGAGACAAGGGCACCAGAGACAGGCGGGGAGGAATGGGGTTCTCCTGTGTTTCCCAGCCTTACGTCATCAATGAAGGGGCGAAGGCTGACTGCAATGTCCTGGGAGATGGAGCCAAGCCCTCCCCATCCAGGAGGTAGATGATGTCTGCAGCTTGATGCATGGCTCCCATGACACGCCTCTATCCGTGTCACAGAACATGTCCATGATCGCTGGCAGCTGGGCCCGTAACGAGTGCACCTGCAGCAATGGAGAAGGCAGCTCATTACTACCCTGGATGACAGCCTGGGGCATATGCTGGCCCATCCCACTCCCACCTATGAGACACCACGGCTGGCACAGCCGCCCAATGGGGCACAAAGTCATTCTCCTGTCACTCTCTGCCAGCTGCTCACTGTAACCTTTGTCTTTGCTCACCCGCCTCCCACTGCATCACATCTGCAATCAGGGTCAGCTCACGGGAGCAGGGACCACGTCGTGCCTTGATTTGCTCAGTAAAGCACCTCCAACATTCGAGTGCTGTGCGTTAAACAACAGGGCTTGTGTGGGGATCTCGCCTCATTGCTGAGCGATTCGATAGACATCGGCTTCCTCGGTCCCCGGGCAATCCACGCCTCACCTTTTCTGGCTGGAGCACAATACTGCCAAGGCCTCGCAGACTGAGCCGACGTACAATGGGGTTTTTATCTTGGGTCCATTCCATGAGCTGTGCCTGAGCTCTGATTTTGTCAGTATTGTCTCAATGGAAGGACTCTGGAGAAACTGGAAAGAGCCAAATCAACATCGGGTTGAGGAGCAGAGGTCTTCCTGTGGGTCTGTCCCCTGACACTCATCTTTACCAAATGGCCACTTACTCCCATACAACGTCTCCGGTGTGTAGGGAGCCAGTTGCTGCTCTTTCAGTTGGCTCATTCCCAGAACTTAGACTAATGCACAAGTCACAAATAAACCCCCAGGGAAAGGGGAATCTCCAGGCCCCACTGAGTGCCATGGAGAGACCCCTGGGGCAGAAGAAAAGCAGAACCCCAGGAAAAGGTGAGGAGAGAAGCATGGCCTTGGGGCACCGGAGAAACATCTCCTCTTGTCACATGATCCCACCTAGGTACATCCAGCCAGGAGCGATCTCACCCTGTCTCTCCCTCCTCTCTGTGCCATGCCCCACCACCATCCATGTGCGGAGAGGAGCTAGCTGGCTGGAAGGCTGCTGAGCTGCTGACAATGTGCCCAGAGCTTACTGGCCTGAGCTGCTCTCCTGTCAACTAATGAATCTCACCTCAGTGCAGAAAGTTATGGCGATATTTCTCTGCTCCTCCTCCTTCTCCCTTTGAACAGTGGTGACGGCCTCTGAAGACGGCAGGGAGCTGAGGGTTCTCAAACTCGATCATGGCTCTGGAACATGGAGCAGAAAGTCCCTTGTGGTTATCAAGGGGGAGAGAGAGTTCCTCTCTAGTTGCTGGGCTGAGATGGCAGCCTGGAACAGAGGAACATTTCACACGGAAATCCCATTCCCAAGAGAGACCCACTGAAGAGGAAACTTTGGGCTCCTACCTTGCAATCACGCCAACACCCTGCGAGTAGTAATATCGTGAGGCTATCATGTCCCAACCCTGCTGAAATTGGATGCTGGCAAATTCCTTCCAGTATCCGGGCATGGAAAAAAGAGTCTTCACAGCCTCCACCGACGTGCTAAAGACAAAAAATACCAGTGTCAGGCAACGAGATCAGCCCCAATCATGGCAAATCTGCACACGCCCTGGCACACACAGTATGGACAGCAGGAGCTAGCCTCCCGATGATAGATCCAGTGTGATATCATGGTGCTCCCCTGCCCAATGGGCCCTGTCGACACTGCAGTTTCATTGAGTTTGTAACCAGTTAGTGACACTGTAGCTTCTAAGATGGTTGATGTCATCACTCAATGCGGTTGAATACTTGATTCTTTACTGTGACAGGTAACAGGACTCAAGCGGGCATGTGGGGCCAGATCCTTAGTTGGTGTAAGCGAGCCTGGGCTAACTATAGCACCCGAACAAATGATGGCCATGAACAGCCTACATGTGTTTAGCAGAGCACATCTGTTCTTCCTTTTCCTTTCAGTCATTACCTTAGGGGGTTGAGGCAGCTGATCCTCCTCGGGGCCGGATGTCGTGCTGGCCATGTAGGTCCCTGGCAAGTGCAGATCCATCACATACTGCACTTGCCTGACGCAGAGGATGAGCATCTGGGGATACATTTCCAGGATGGCTTCTCGGTATCCCCATAGGAAAAGGACCTCGTAAATGGTCCTCATTGCCTGGAGGGGGGAAAGAATTTCACTCCACTATCCCAATCTGCCACCTGCCCCCATTGCCATTCGCTATTGTCCTTTCTCGGTCTCATTTCCTCCCCAGCCTATTACAAAAGAGGATTGGCTCCTGAGAGGGGAGGAGACATTTGGAGGGTCCTGAACCTTCACCCATTCCTGGAACGGAAGCAGGATGGAGCCCTACGGAAAGGTCAGAGGAGTCTGGATGATGTTATTCCCATTATTTCGCTTAATGGTGCAGACTCTGTGCTTTGGGTTTCCAGCCATGACTGCACGGGCTGAAACCATCCTGAGGAGATCTGTTCTTGTAGACCCAGTGTTTCTGGCCCAGTCAAAAGTACTGACATCTCATGATCCCATGCTGGGAAGATTTCTAGTCACAATTTAGAGAGCCAGAAACCTGATACTTCCAAGAGACACCTGAACTGCACCTGCTCACTAAAGAGCCACCTAGAGCGGCAAACAGAGCCAGGGCACCAGCAGATAAACCGCTTCAGATCAGTAACTTTTCCTGGGTGAAGCTTTATTTACACCTCTTTGGTTTGCTAGAGGTGGCCAGGACACACTAAGGCCTGGTCTGCATTACAGAGTTATGTCAATGCAAGGCCCTCACCCAGCATCACCCTAACTATGGAATTTCCTTCCCATTGGCAGAACTGCCCTTGGTGCCAAATTCATAACTCCACCTCCACAAGTGGCAGAGAGTCCAGGTCGATGCAGTGTCAGTGTAGACACAACGTCGCAGACGCCAACTGGCTTTCAGGAGCCTTCCCACAATGCCCCACCCTGACCGCATAATCGAGACGAGCACTTCTGGTGAGGACGCACTGCCGACACAAGCAGCAAAGTGCAGACACACACAAGGGATAGAATTGCTGTGGCGGCTGTATGCCGAGGTTACGCAGGTCGGCTTCATTGTGTAGTGGAGCCGTGGCCTGAAGCTAAGAAGGGGTGAAGCTCACAGACACACACAGATGCACTATCCTCCCCGCGCTTGCGGGTTCTCAAAGTGACATCTCAAACCTCACTTACAGCCAGAGACACATTGCCGCTCTTCTCCTCCCGGTGTCTCTGCTGGAGCTTGTCCAGCAGCTGCTGCAGCACCTCCCTGGGGAGCTGTGGTTCTTCCCCCAGGGCCTTCCACAGCTCAATGGCACATCTGCAGATTCAGAAAGAGAAGTCAGACCTTCCCTGCTTGGCCACCTCTTGCCCTCCCCAGGGAGAGGCTTGGAAAGTGGGCAGGAAAGGCGTCTGAGAGAGGAGACACCGATTGGTGCAGGGAGGCTGAGGCAGGGCAAGTCCCATCAGAGAAGGTTGTATTTATTCCTTTCCCCTAATGGGTTGTTGTTCCTGAAGCTAGCACCGCTGTTTCCAGGACAGTGACCATGATCTGACCACCGAGTGACCAGCACAGTGTGACCACCAGACTGTGCAACATTCTGCTCTGTTACGCTAGGCTCAGTCCCGAGGAACTTGCCTGACCTCAGTGCAGTTCCTCTGGCTATTTGGGGGTGTAACTGAGACCCAGCATTTGGCCAAGTGTCTCTTAGCAGCTGAATCCTACTGCAGTGTGGTGGATGGGTCAGACACTGACTCAGAACATGCCCTGATAGGAGAGGGTTCAGGGGAGATTGTACTGCCCAGTGTGACAGAGCTGGAAGGAAACTAGTACTGAAATCCCCTCCTCTCTTCTCTCCATTCTGCTGATCTAACCGCCCTGGTCCCCAGGCATCCGCACAGGAAGACTGCAGACAGATCCAAAAGGCTTCCAGTCATTTAACTTCCAAGTTTGGTGAGGAAGGTCGGACATGGTGGTCAAGCCCTGGGGACACTGAGAACTAGGTTGGACAAACCAAGAGCAAATGGCCTGGATTTAAGGTCTTCAGGAAGCTTGACTGAAATTCTGTGCCAACGCTGCCGAGTTTCTATAGCTTCTGAGCACAGACCCTGGAAAGCACTGGGGCTGCTTCAAGGAATTCAAACCTGAAAGGTTTACAAATCAAACACTCAAATCAATATGAAAACCAACACTGTATTCCTCTGGTAACGGAACTGGGTAAGAAATTCAGTTTCTTTCATGCTGCTCTTCAATTCTCTCTCCCATGTGACACAGATTTGTCTATGGTCAGTGCAGAACTGCATTGCAGAGGATGCTGAGGAAAGACGGAGTTTTGACTCTCTGGCGAGGGTCCAGTTGGGTTTCACGGCCCCTAGGCACATGGAGACTGTATTATAAACACCTCAGCTGGATGACTCTGCAAAGTGATCGGCAATAACCAGCAGGACTCAGGGTTCACAACGTATTGAGATGAAAAGAGGCACTCACCCCTCTCAGAGCTGTTCTTGCCGGCTGTCTGCAGACTCAGGCAGGCTGCACTGCATTTACGCTCTGGTCATGTGTGGATCATTTATTTATTTATTTAGTTTGCAACAATTAGGTCTGGAACTTTCTGTTTTAAGAGATTTACCTCTGCTGCACAGCGCCATAAGGATGAGTGCATTTTTTCACCACTTCCTCAGCCATGGAATAACTAGGATCTGACTGCAGGTAATAATCCTGCACTGGTCCCCAGCGGACGGACAGATGGACCTCATGGACCTTTTCCATCTCTGCCTTCTCTCACACAATAGGGAGCAGCCAGACCTCATGACCCAGGGATGTGGAGTGAGCCCCAAAGTCATTTATTGGCCCTGTACTGATGGGAGAGGAAGTGGGGTGACCCATAGCAATCAGGACAGTGCTGGACTTCCCAGAAAACTGGCACGTCTCCATCCTGGGGAGTGCAGGAGGAGGGTTGGCTCCTCAGTGGCTGGGCCTGGGCATCTCCTCTTGGTGAGCCTGGACAGCTCTCTGCACAGCAGGAAACTCCTCCAGCTGTGTGAGCCCGACGGACCCTTCCCGGACTGTGGCCTGTCGGTAGGAGCAGGAAGAGAAATAATGGCCTGAGGTGATAACAGAGCAGCTCCCTACCTGTCCGAGGACAGCATGTGCGCCACACAGCTCAGAACCACGTCCTGGGGTGGGAACGAGCCAGCAAGGCTGTGGCCTCAGTGCTGCTTTTCTGGCTCTGGGATGACAGACGTTGTCCAGCCAGATTAAGATACGTCCCACGACGTCTCCAACCTGGAAGAATGCCAGAAAGTTGAGGGATGGATTTATCCATGAGTGACAACCTCCCAGGTAACCCCTCCTGGCAGCCCTGCAAGCCGCCTCTCACCTCGGTTGCCCATCTTGGCTCCTCCATAATCTGAAGAAAGAGGCTTTGACAAGTCCAGGAACCCCAGCCTTCCTGAGGTCTGGTTTAGTACCTTAAAGCTCAGAAACACACACAAAAGACTTCCCCCAAACCTTACCGTGGGCACAGCCCAAACTCCCTGCTATCCCAGGGCCTTCCCTGCCTTAGCAAACTGCTCTCAGCCTGCTCTCAAGGGCTTCTGCAGGAGCCTTTCCTCCATCTCTGCAGCTTCCTGCTGATCTTTCTAGCACAATCAGTTCCTCCAGGCCCGTGCTTCTCAACCCAGTTTCCATTGTGGGCCCCATATGTGCTGTGTGGGGCACGTCCAATACCACCTGTTTGGCCCTGAGGATGTCCCAGGTAGAGAAGCGCTGCTCCAGACCCAGCTGGTTCCACTGATGTACCCCAGAGCCCATCCCAGAGATGGCAGGCAGGGCTAGTTGGACGGGGCTAGCCAGCTCCAGGCCCCAGCCCTAAGGAGAACCTCTACACTGCGGGATTTTAAAACCTGCCGTAACCAATCTCAAAGCCGGCTCTCTAACCTCGGGCTCAGGCTATGGCACTGGGAACAGCAGTGCAGACCTGAGACTTGGGCTGAGCCCAGGCTCTGAAGCCCCCTCCTCCCCAGGCTTCAGAGCTCCAGTTCCAGCCCAAGCCCAGAAGAGGCTGCGTTGCCGTTTGGCCCCACAGTGCCAGCCCTGGGAGCCCACGTCCATAGGGCCAGGCTTTCCGGCTCCTGCTGCAGAGTTTGCAGCACAGGGTGGACAGACCCGAAAGGGACAAGCCGCCCCCTAGGGCTCTTCCATGAGGAATTGGTCATTGCTCTTTCCTCTCTCGAACAAGGAGCAGGAGCTACAACCCGGGTGGCTGGATTCTGGTGCCCTGTTCTGCTAGCAGGAGTTAGAGCCCTGCACAAATCAATCTGCTGATTGAGGGGCCATTTGTTATCTTCCCCCTCGGACCTGCTGGAAACAGGGAACTCGGACAGAGACAGGGACGACATGCAGGAAACCCCAGGAACAGGCAGGTTTGGGGAGGAAGCTCAGGCTCAGGATTCTGTTTGTTTATGAGTCTCTGAGTTTCCAGGAAAGCCAAAGCCCAGGAAGGGAATAAGTCTGCACTTAGGCGCCATGGGCAGGCGGTATCTGGGGAAGGGCAGGAATGTCACCTATTTCCAGGCCGAGTGATTGAAGGCAACAGTTAAAGGACTGTAGGAACGTGAACCCTGATTCCTTTCTCGATAACCCCACCTGCGCAGGCTTGGGCAAATCAAGGAGCTCTCTGGGCTTCAGTTTCCCCAGGTGTCAAATGGGTTGAATTCCTACCTCCCAGGAGGGCGGTGGAGCTTCATTAATCAGGGGGAATAATGACTCTGAGAGCCTCCTACCCAGGGGATGTAGAAATGAAGTCTGCCAGAAACCTCCCTAGGCCAGTCTAATTCACGGGGGAGGCACTCAGATCCTGTGGGGATGGGCAGCAGGATCAGAGCTAGGGAGAGACAGAGAGAAAAGTGCAAAGCCAAATTCCTCCTGATCCTTCAGCTGGAAAAACAAGGCCCCGCAGCATGTCTGAGGAAACCAGTGTGGAGGCCCCTGGGCAGACTAGGTAAGTGCTGCGCTGCCAGGGCTGGGGCTATCGCCCTTCAGTGGGGCTGGGCTGTCCTCAGGACGTGTCAGAGCTCCAGCGGGCAGAGAACAGGTCAAACACCTCACGCCGCGGATCCCCGCGGCCAAGCGATGAAGGGAAAGGGGCTCAGCCACCCTTCACAGCACCATGCCCGTGTGTCCCAGGAACAGTTTCCTAGGAGAGGAAATTCTCCCCTCCCCCTCTCTGCGCAGCATCCCCCTGCCCCACGGCGGGAGTCTCTTACTCTCTCCATCTTGTCTCCGTAGAGACACGATGGTCCTCAGCTCTTCCTCGGCGGCTTGAAATCGCTCCAGGGTGGGTGTCGTCAGACCCTTCACGGCTCTCATCAGCAGGGCTTGGAGCTGGGCTGAGGGAAGCTGCTCCCCGGGGGTCTGCAATGAGAGGGACAGAGCCTGTCGGGACTGAGTATTTCCATCGCTCAGCTGCCCTGGAACAGTCTGTCCCGGCGGGAGGCTGGCAGCGCCCCGTGAGCGTGGAGACTCCGGCTGAGCCCTTTTCTTAACAAACCTCAACAGGTGCCGAGGTTTCCTCAGTCTTTCATACGCTTCCCCCTCCCCCCTGCCTGAGAAGAGATGGGAGCCTCTCAGCCGGTGCTGGGACCCCCAGGGCACCCCCTTTCCTCCTCTCAGCCCCTCCCCAGGAAGCCCAGCTTTGCTGAGAAAGCCTCAATGGCCTGCAAAGCCCAGTCAAGTTGCTTGTTGAGTGCAGCCGAGGGGTCACTGCAGAACCTGCCCCATGTCCCATCCCACCCCGAGCGCCTGAGCAGATTGGCTCAGCAACTCTAGCAGCCCACAGTGTCTGCGAGGAAAGGACTGAGAACAGGGCCCAAGCGGAAATGCCTCTTCCTTCCCCACCCTGCAGCGTGTGGTGCTGCCACAAAACAGGCAGGAATCGCCGGCAGGACAGAAAGTAGCTTCGACTGAAGGAGCAAGTCTGCCTGGCTGAGGAGAATCCCAAACTGTGGGCCTCTGGGGCCAGCCCCCCGTGGGTCAGAACTCACTGGGCACAATGTTACTGCAGGGGGGCTGGTTCCAGGGTCACCTAAACCCAGGGCCTGGGGTGCTGAAGGCCTTTGCCCTGGTGTCTCAGGCACCTCCTGAGTGTTACTGCAGCTGGCCTGCGTGGCTGGATTAGCCCCGTCTGTCCTGGACGCCAGCAGCTGAGGATGCAGTAGAGCACACCAGAGCGACACACTCGCATAGATACTCCTGGCAGAGGGGATCCAACCTGGGATTTCTGGAGTTTAGTGCAGGAGCCTCTCCCGCAGCAGCTAAAACCCAACCGGCTGTTAGCTAAGGCTCTAGAGCAGACTCCTTTGATCTCTGTCTCTAAGTGGTCCTGGTGCCACTAGACGGGCCAGAACACCCCACCCAGCAGGTGTGTGGGTTACCCCTACAAGTGCAGGGAGGGGCCTGGTAGGATTTTCAGCAGTGCCTGTGTCCCATGGAGAGTGCATCAGAATCAGGCACCTGAGTCAGGCACTTCTGCGAATCCCACTAAGCACCTCTGAACTTCCTGAGGTGCCTGAACCCCTTTGTCAACCTGGGCCTCGTTCAAGCAACCCAGAGAAACTCGTAAAGACTGGCTGGAGTCGATCACACTTGAAGAGTGTTTCCTTTCAGCTCCCTGAGCAAGGGGCAGGTAGGTCTCCTGTCAGAGATCCCAGCTCCGGGAGATATTAATACACACAGCAGGGGAGGCTTTCCAATAGCACAGTCACAAAGCGTCATTACCATGGTCATATGGGAGCTGCTTGGTAATGAGGGGGTGGGAGTGCGCTCTTCTTCCTGCTCTTCTGGGCTCCCTTTTTCCCACTTCCCCTGCGACTCCGACGCCTCCTTCTTCGTCCCTGGAGCAGAAAGAAACATTCGTAACATTTCCCATTTCCATGTAGGATCCCTGCTTTACAGAGGATGGAGGTCGGGCCCAGAGCCCTGAAGTGAATTGCCCAGGGTCAGACTGAAGGTTGTTGGCAGCTACAGAGAACTCCGATCTCATGGATCTTTGCTGGGGGCTTTTACCACACGAGGCTTCCTCGGACCTGGGGGCAAGTTTCTTTTCCATGGTGTTTTCTACTCGTCCCCTCCCCTTGCACACCTTCCCTGTCAGTGATGGGCAACGGGCCTCATTTGCATTTAACCCCCCAAGAAGTAATGGCTCAGCTCTGCTACGGTTCCCAGCTGGGACCTCTGGAGCATTTTACTGATGAAATGGACCCGATCCAGGAGACAATAAATGATTTCCTACAACGTCCAGCCTCTCTGTTCTCCTTACAGCCCGGAGCAATGTTAGTACTCCCCACCCCACAGTGCCAGACCCCCAGAGGGGGGGTGACCTGACACACTCAGCTCTCCCCACCTCAGAGATGGACCTCGGCCACCCTCGCCAAGGGGATCTGGCACTAAATGGATTCCAGAGTCTGAGGTACCCATCAGGGCCGGCTCCAGGCACCAGCCGAGCAAGCTGGTGCTTGGGGCGGCAGATTCCAAGGGGCGGCAGTCCGTCCAATCCCATTTGGGGGGGGGGGCTTTGCTGCTTCCGCCGCCTCGGCAGGTTTTTTTCTTTTTGGTTTGTGGCAGCGCAGAAGAGGGGAGCTGCTGGGAGCGGTGCCAGGTCTGCAGCAAGCCCAGCAGCCCGCCCACCGGAGCGGCGTGGAGCCCTCCCAGCAGGCGGCGTGAGCACCCCGCTTAAGGAAGCCCTGGCCGCCCCCCTTGTCTCCACCCCCCACGCTAGCTGGAGTGTGCACTCCGCTGCCCGGGGTCTGCAGGGCTCGGAGTCCCCCTGCACCCGTGTTCCCGTCGCCCCGCAGGTATTTATTTTCTTTTTGGTTTTTTATTTTTTCTTCCCTTCACTGCTCCGGCCGGCTGGGCGGTTTGTTTCACACACACCCCCGCCCCCCGCTGCTCCGACCGGCCGGCAGGTTTCCTGCTGCTCCCTCCTTTGCTGCTACGGCCGGCAGGTTTGTTCACCCCCCTTCACTGCTCCGGCCGGCTGGGCGGTTTGTTCCACGCCCCCGTCGCCCGACCGGCAGGTTTGTTTCACGCCCCTTCACTGCTCCAGCCAGCAGGTTTGATTCATCCTCCCCGCCCCTTCACACTCCGACCGCCAGCAGGTTTCCCACCCACCCCTTTGCTGCTCCGCCAGGAGGTTGGTTTCCCCACTTCGCTGCTCCGGCCGGCCGGTTTGTTTTGAGCCCCCTTGTTGCTCCGACCGCCGGCAGGTTTCCGACCCCTTTGATGCTCCGCCGGCTGGCTGGCAGGTTGGTTTCCTTTGCTGTTTCCGCTGGCTGGCAGGTTTGTTCCCCCCAACCCCATCGCCACTTCGGCCTCTGCACAATTTTTTTTTTTTTTTTGCTTGGGGTGGCAAAAAAGCCAGAGCCGGCCCTGGTCCCCATCGCTGTCCCGTGAGAAGGCCCTGATGTGTAAGGCTTGTAGGGTGACTGGTGTGAGTATTCCTCACATGCTCCACGCAAACCATGTGGATTGAATCTCACCTGTAGGATCCAGTTCAACTTTCCCTGGATCCTCCTGCAGCTTCACCTCCTCTGACTCCACCTGGTTCTCAGCTGCTATCTTCTTCCGGGACAAGTGCCTCCACCTTCTTTGTGAGGAAATTGTTCTCTCCTCATCCCTGTCTGCCATCGAGGTGTCAGATTGGCTACAGACACAGAGTCTTTTCATGCCTGACAGGATGGACCATGAACATTTCCTTCTCTGGGGCTTCTCTGGCAAGGCCTGTTCTTGCTGGCTAAAGTCAGAGCATGCCTCCATTGCTACAGGTTGACAAGCACTTTGTGCACATGGATCTCTGTGCTCCCTAGAGACGAGTCTTTGGAAAAAGGAATGAAGCCTGGAATAGAAAGAAGGAGGAAATGGGTTTTTCTGTCATTCTCTAAAGGAAGGGAATTAGTTTGCCCAGGATTCACAGGTCCAGGAGACCGGTCTTTGAAGCCATCTGCTCCTCTAATAGCCAGGACTGGTTCATACAACCGAGAACATAACCAACCCAAGACCACCCATCCTGGGTCCAGCCCATTATCCTGTCTTCTGACAGTAGCCAGTGCCCCAGAGGGAATGAACAATACACCTACATTAGACAATCATTACATGAGACAAAAGGTTTCTATTCCCAACGGGAAGGCAAGGAGTGCATTGGGGCAACTCCAGAGGAAATACTATTTATGGAGATATCAGTCTAAATTCTACACCAGTTTTGTTATCTTCCCTTTAGGTGATACCCTGGAAATTCACCCCACTCGTCTGCTGAAAGATAAAACAGTGGAAATCTGCCTCCAGAGAAGGTGAGAGGCTGGCGCAGGAGGGAGCTGAAAGATGCCGACGTTCAAATCAAAACGGAACGTTGAGACCTGACTGTTGCAACCCTGGCCCCCACCAGTCCCTAGGACGCGGGTGGCCGACCTGAGCCTGAGAAGGAGCCAGAATTTACCAGTGAACATTGCCAAAGAGCCACAGTCATATGTCAGCAGCCCTCATCCACTACCGCCCCAGCCCCCGGCATCTCCCTCCCACCGGCAGCCCCCCCAATCAGCGCCTCCCCCTCCCTCCCCACTCCTCCCGCCCGCTGCAATCAGCTGTTTGGCAGTGCGCAGGAGGCTGTGGTGGGGAGGGGGGAGGATCGAGGGCATGGCAGGCTCGGGGCTAGGGGCCTTGGGGGAAGGGGTGGGGTGGTGGCAGGAGCTGGGGCAGAGCCGGGGGTTGAGCAGTGAGCACCCCACAGCGTATTGGAACGTCAGCATCTGTAGCTCCAGCCTGGGAGTCAGCGCCATGCAAGGAGCTGCATAGTAACCTCTGAAGAGCCGCATGCTCCGGAGCCACAGGTTGGCCACCCTGGGCTAGGAGAAGGAGGCACCAACCTGTCATGTGCGATCTAAGGAGCAGGAACAGAATCTGGGAATTACCTTCTGTAAAAACTCATCTTCTTTCGAACACCTGTGGAAATAGCTGATTCAAGAAGTTGTTCAGAGATGGCTAGTCCGCGTCTATCAGCAGCTCCTTGGGTCACCAGCCGTTGTCAACCAAGCCAGTTGGCAGACTGAAGGCAGGGCAAGAATGCTGAAGCAGAACATTCTTTGCAGTTGGGATACGTGACATCACAATAAACTTAACCATAAACACCCCTGGACATGCACCCAGAGAGACACGGACACAGAAGAGTTCATAACCTTAACAACAGCGAGAGACTCACCCAAAATCTCTAGGAATTTTGATTTGGAGGAGGGGGATTATAGACTCCAATTGCACGGGTGCTCTGGGCGTGAAGCACCCACAAGGAAAAATTAGTGGGTGCTTAGCACCCACTGGCAGCCAAGCTCTGCCCTGCCTGCAGTGCGTCTCGCATGCAAGTGGCCCCAGTGAGCAACTCCTCCTGCTCCCTCCCAGCAATTCCTGCCCACCACAAAACAGCTCTTTCATGGAATTCAGGATGCTCCAGGAGGGTCGGGGTGGAGGGGGAGATGGTATACTTGGGGGAGGAGATGGAGAAGAGGCGGGGTGGGGGTTGTGGGAAGGGGTGGGATAGAAGTGGGGCGAGGGTGGAACAGGGTTAGGAAGAGAGGGGGCAGAGGAAAGGGTTGATTTGGGGGTGCAGCGGGGCAGACCAGGGAAAAGGTGGGGCGGTGCTTTGGGGAAGAGGTGGAGTGGGGGAGGGGTCTGGGGCAGAGCAGGAGTTGAGCACCCACTGGCCAGAGGGGAAGTTGGTGCCTACTGAGGGGATGGACAAAGGACTGATAGACTCATAGAAGATGAGGGTTGGAAGGGACCTCAGGAGGTCATCCAGTCCAACCCCCTGCTCATGGCAGGACCAACACCAACTAAATCATCCCAGCCAGGGCTTTGTCGAGCTGGGCCTTAAAAACCTCTAAGGATGGAGATTCCACCACCTCCCTAGGGAACCCATTCCAGTGCTTCACCACCCTCCTAGTGAAATAGTGTTTCCTGATATCCAACCTAGACCTCCCCCACTGCAACTTGAGATCATAGCTCCTTGTTCTGTCATCTGCCACCACTGAGCACAGCCAAGCTCCATTCTCTTTGGAACCTCCCTTCAGGTAGTTGAAGGCTGCTATCAAATCCCGCCTCACTCTTCTCTTCTGTAAACTAAATAAGCCCAGTTCCCTCAGCCTCTCCTCATACATCATCTGCCCCAGCCCCCTAATCATTTTCCTTGCCCTCTGCTGGACTGTCTCCAATTTTTCCACATCCTTTCTGTAGTGGGGGGGCCCAAAACGGGACACAATACTCCAGATTTGGCCTCATCAGTGTTGAATAGAGGGGAAAAAATCACCTCCCTCGAGCTGCCGGCAAGGCTCCTACTAATGCAGCCCAATATGCCGTTAGCCTTCTTGGCAACAAGGGCACACTGAGAAGCTTGATATGAGTTAGCATCCACTGTAATCCTCACGTCACTTTCTGCAGAACTGCCGCTTAGCCAGTCGGTCTCCAGTCTTTAGCAGTGCATGGGATTCTTCTGTCCTAAGTGCAGGACTCTGCACTTGTCCTTCTTGAACCTCATCAGATTTTTTTGGCCCAATCCTGTAATTTGTGTAGGTCACTCTGGACCCTATCCCTACCCTCCAGCATATCTACCCCTCCCCCCAGCTTAGGGTCATGTGCGAACTTGCTGAGGGTGCAATCCATCCCATCATCCAGATCATTTATGAAGATGTTGAATAAATCGGCCCCAGGACTGACCCAGCGGGGGGGAGAAGAGGAGGCACACGGTGAGCAGCAGGGACCCCAGAGACGGGGGTGCAGTGGAGGAGAGGGGGGACTCAGCCAGGCAGCAGTGGGCAGATGGGGTTGGGAGAAGTGGGGAAGCAGATACAGGAAGAGATGGAGCACAGGCTGGGCACTGGGGCCCAGGCATCCGGGGCCTGGTTGGCGGCAGCTGTGCCAGGGGAGGCTTCCCCCACTATTATACCCACCGCCTGTGCTTCCACTGAGGGATCTCTGGAGTCTCAATGTTTCCCGGAGCTCGCCTTCCCTGACAGGCCTGAGCAACCAGAGCTTGTCACTAGACCACGCACAGCCTCCCCGCGGGGAGCGTATGGACCCAAACAGGCTGGAGACAAGTTATCGCAGAAATCACTGGGGACTCGGGGAGCATCTTCAGCTGAGCAGGGTGACACACCCCACAGGAGCTGAATTTCTGACTCAGGGCTGAGCAGTGCAGGGTGGATGCACAGCACAGCTGTGAGGCTGTCTGCTGCGATCGATGCACCAGGGTCGATTTAGTGGGGCCCAGTGAAGACCCACTAAATTGACAGCGGAGCGCTCTTTGGGTGACTCTGGGAGTACCCTGGGAACGACAGGAGTAAGGTAAGTCTCCTGTCGGCCCAGCACAGCGTAGACACAGCAGTAAGTCGACCTAAGCTACGTCGAATCCAGCTGTGTTAGTCATGTGGCTGGAGCAGCATCAGTTAGGACGACTTACTGCGGTAGGAAGGACACAGCCTGAGGCCTGAGTCTCCACTGCAGCCTGGATGCTCAAACACCAGCTTGGCAACACAAGTCACCAAGGCCAGGCCACACAGAGACAGGCTCAGTGTGCAATGTGGATACCCCCTCAGACAAGCCCAGGATTGTCACATGAGGAAATCAGTCCTTTCGTTGGACTTGCTGGTAGAAGAGCCCAGTGATGTTGCAGCTCCCCGACCGTCAGTGACAAACGCAGCGCTCCAGCAACTGAGCTCTAGGGCTCGCTGCTGAAAGAAAAGCTTCACGAGTGACAAAGGGCAAAGGGAGGTGCTGGTCTTTGGCCAAGGGCAGGGAGCCCCACCCTCCAACACAGACCATTTCCCTCGTTGTCTGTCTGTGCTGGGGCAGGAGCAATAACACGGCCTCCTGCTTTTGCTATTGTAGAGAGTCGGTTATGACGGTCTCCTCAAACACAGGGTGCGAAACAGGCCTCAGACCTGACTGGGTGTAAAGAAGAACTACGCAGCTAGCTTGAGCCAGCTGGGAATTCAGCTGTGCCCCTTTCCTGGAGGGATGGACTGACCTGTGAGGGGCTGGAACCAGAGCTACCAATGTTTAACTTGCACTCGTTCGCATCTTTCCTCCGAGTGCCGTCACTGTAGGTTAAATACTCCAGCCCCGGGCTCCCAGCCAGCTCTGGGCCTGACAATCTTTCCCTGGGATTGGATTCTGTACAGCAGGGGTGCAGGGAACCAGCAGGCGCATCTGACTCCTTGGTGAGGTTTTGCGTGCAAGGTGTGTGTGTGAGTCTTTGTGTGTTGGAAGCAATGAGTGTGGCACTTGCACTGAACCGACAGTGTCTGTGTCCATTCCTGCTAGCTGCACAGGGGTTTGATGTTGCTGCTTTCAATCCTCCAGCTCGGCCGGGATAAGGAACAATTCAGGCCGTTACTGAACTGAAGGAGGGAGATGATTTTCTGACAGGGAGGGACAGCTCCTCTTAAAGGTGTTTGGCAGGCAGCCTCCTTCCCAGGTCTGTCCCAACAACACTTGGTTGAAAAGGGACCCTCCCCAGCCCTCCTCAGCCTGGTGAAAACGAGCGAGTGAGTGAGCGTGGGGGAGAGCGAGCAACGGAGTGAGCGGGCCGGGACCTCGGCGAAGGGGCGGGATGAGGGTGTTCAGTTTTGTGGGGTCAGAAAGTTGGCAACCCCAGATCCAGGCTGGCCAGGGGAAGGACATCATCTTTGAGGGGAGGGGTGGGTGTGGCAGTGACATCACAAAGGCCTTTTGCAGGACCGCGGCCTATTGGGCAAAGGTGGTGGGGAGGGGGTGACCTCACAGAGAGACCCCGACATCAGCCGGGCAGGACAGAGGTGCAGGGCCAGGCCAGTCTCTGAGACCTCCCGGCTTTGCTGCCGCAAGTCTCCTTCGCGAGGTCTCTCCTTGAGGGCTGAGAGAGAATTAGGATTCACGGCTGTGAGCATGAGGAGGAACCTCTGTGGAGTTTTCTCCTTTCCTGCCACTGACTGTGCCGAAAACAAACTTCCCTTTGACAAGGTAAGAGGCTGAGAGAGGTTTGGAACCTGTTCAGTCTGATCCACCTGGCGCAGGCAGCGTTCTAGGCCCAGGAAACACTGGCTTCAGGTGGCAGAATTTGATTTCCTACCTAGGGTTTGATGGTTGGAATCCCTGGGGACATTGGGGTTTGTCCTTTTGGTTTCCTTTTCCTCTTTCCTCCTCCTTTCTCCTCTTTTCTTGCTTCTTTCCCCTCTTTTCCCAGATTCCTCCTCTACCAAGGAGGGGTGTGGAGTGTGGGCAGGGGAGGAGGTTGCTCTCATTGCAGGAGGTCCGGAGGCCTTAAGGGGAAGGTAGCTTGTCAAACAAACAGAATTCCATTCCTTTGTTCCTGCACTTATTCCTGGGTTAAAAATAGCTAAGCTCAAAAGCAATAGTAAATATTTCTGCAAAGCTTAAGAAAACAGCTAATGCATCAATAAATGCTTTCCAAAAGTTGCAACAAAAAATTAATAAAATAGCAAAAATAGCTTTGCAAAATAAACGTGTGCTAAATGCCATAAATGCTAAAATAAAAAGGGCTTGCGCTTGCATAAAAAAAATATTGTTTTTATGTTAATCATTCTGGCCTAATTAAAAAAAATTTACAAGCTATTAAAAATGCTGCTGTTGTATTTCATGCTGTATCTCTTAATCACACATTTAGTTTTAAAAACCTCCTCCCAAACCTTGGGTCATGGTTTATGGGGCTCTTCCAAACAATTGTTAAATAAATTATTTTCCTCCTTTTCTTTTTATATGTTATTTAAATAATAATTCAATGCGCAAAATATCTGTATAATGCTATAACCAAAAGCTCTGCTGTCCAAAAAAAACCCAGCTCCTTTCCCTCCAATTAAACCGCAAATTGTGTAACGGGCCTGACAATGTGGGCTTGTCAGGCCCGAAGCGGGGACTGTAAAAGTTACTGGTGACCCCTCTTAATAACTAGCAGGCAGCCAGTAAAAAAAAGCAAAAGCCTCACGTACACAGTAACCTGAACTTTTAAACTGTCTTTCCTCCTCTGCCTTGAAGCAGAAGGAACTAGCTCCAAACTGGTTTTCACTAACCAAATAACGGTTTCACGGGGTCTGGCAACCACCAATGAAGTGTTAACACGGCATGGTCTTTGTCTGAAAGTGTATAAAAAGTTTCTAAAATTTGTATGAAGCAGAGTTCTTTGTACCTGAGTACAGAACTCTCCTTTTTTCTGCAGAATAAAGCAATCTTTCCTTATCCCTGTCAGGCTGTTATTGGCTCTCAGCTAAACGGACCCAATATTTCGGTAACATCACCAAGAGGTGGGGCTGGATCTGAGGGTGATCCTCTGATGGTGACCTGGGCCGTCCTTTGGCACATCTGGTGAGACCTCAGCCTCTCGCCCCTCAGAGTCTCAATGCTGATTGGCCGAGCAGGGGGCTATCGACAGTGAGGAGACTCAGGTCATTTTGATCTTTTTTCAGATCAGGCAAAGAAGTCACAACCAAGCCAATGTACGGGCTTAATCTTGCTGCTTCTTCCATTAATTGTCTCTGGCAGGTCATGATTTCCTCTAATGTTCTAGGTTTTCTAAAATACTTGCTGAATAATTACAATGAACCACTGTTGGTCTGTAGCTCACTTGAGAGCACTTTCTTCTGATCAGTCAATGTATGAAATTCAAGATGTGACAGGTAGGTTGAAAGTCAGGAGCAGTGTTTCCTCTAATTTGTTATGTCCCCATGTGCAGAAGGAATTGTGTTGTGTGGACCAATATGGAGGTGAAGTGTGACACCTTTCCTGTCTATTGGTGCACATAACGAAATTCATTCTGCACATGGACAGTGTGTGGCGGGGTCACGCTGAAGGGTTCGGAGTGTGGAGGGGGCTCAGGTGGGGCAGAGGTTGGGGTGCAAGGGGTGGTGAGGATCCGAATTGGGGAGCACGCTCTGGAGTGGGGCTAGGGATGAGGGTCTCGGGGTTAGGGCAGAGGGTGGGGGTGCAGGGATGTGAGAGATCTGGCAGGGGGTGCGGGCTCTGGGGTGGGGCTGGGAATGAGGGGTTTGGGGTGCAGGTTGCCCCAGGGAGAGAGGACTCCCCCCCAGCTCTCTCTCCCCACAGCAGATCAGGGCCAGGTGAGAGGGCACCTGTCTCCTGGCCACAGCAGCTCCGGTGGGGCTGGGCTGGGTCGGGTTGGGGCAGGGCGAGGGAACAGGATTTATTTTTCCTAAGTCAAAAGCGGGAAGGGAAGAAGTTATGCATCAGTGTTTACCTCATAAACGTAAGTCCTGTCTAATCTGCAAGACGCTCTGGGAAGAAGACACCATGTCATGTGGTGACATCACAAGAGCAGAGGGTGTGAGAACTGCAGCAACGGAGATGGCAGCGGGGTTAGAATCAGATTGTTTCAAATGCTGCATCCGTCGGCTGACATTTAACAGCAACGCTTAGCTAACACAATGGAGAAAGGAATTCTCTGCTAAAGATTCAACCTGCCCCTTTGGCCAACTCCACCCCTTCCCTGACTGGAGTGTGCTCAGAACAGCCCCCCCCCACACACACACACCTGCCACAAGCCCACAGCTGGGCGCCCAGCACAAAGCAAGGGAGGGGATTGCTTGGCTTGTTTTACTTTTTACTTTGCAAAAGGTTTTTTAAAAAGCATTTTCTGCCCCTGTTCCCCATGATGGAGAAGCAGGTGGTTGTGGGGAAGGGGATCTGCGAGTGGTGGAGTCGGGAACTTGGGGCGAGGCAGAGGGAGGGGAGTGTGTGAGGGGGGAAGGGGCAGTCGGGGTGAAGGGAGGCTAAAGGGGGTCAGGTCAGGCAGCTGGGTGAGGGGTTTGGGGGGAGGCGGAAGGAGGCAGTTGGATGTAGGGGGGAGACTGAAAGAGCAGCTGGGGAGGAGCCTGGGGGGCAGGGGAAAGCTGAGGGGGCCAATGAGGGGAAGGGGACCGGGGCAGTTGTGGGAGGCAGAAGGGGGCGATGGGGGCAGTTGGGGGAGGCTGAAGAGGGTGATGGGGGCAGTTGTGGGAGGCTGAAGGGGGTGATGGGGCAGTTGGGGGAGGCTGAAGGGGGTGATGGGGGCAGTTGTGGGAGGCTGAAGGGGGTGATGGGGCAGTTGGGGGAGGCTGAAGAGGGTGATGGGGGCAGTTGGGGAGGCTGAAGGGGTGATGGGGGCAGTTGGGGAGGCTGAAGGGGTGATGGGGCAGTTGGGGAGGCTGAAGGGGGCAATGGGTTGAAGGAGGCCGGGGCAGAGAGGCAGTTGGGGGGCTGCTCATCCCCACGGGAGGGGAGGAGGAAGAGGAGCTGCCCTTCTTTCACAAGCTGTTTCCTGTTAGATCTTGCAACTTCACTGTTCCTGAGCAGGGTCCTGTGATCAAAAGGGAACTAGAGAGATTCGTGGTCCTGCTTTCAGCAGGGGGTTAGGCTGGATGACCTCCTGGGGTCTCTTCCAACCCTCATTGTCTAGGATTCTGTGTTTCTGTGGAGGACAGGTCCATCAATGGCTGTTGGCCAGGGTGGGCAGGGATGGTGCCCCTAACCTCTGTCTGTCAGAAGCTGGGAATTGGGCGACAGGGAATGGCTCCCTGGATGATTCCTGTCTGTTCATTCCCTCTGGGGCACCTGGCACCGGCCGCTATCGGCCGACAGGACACTGGGCTAGATGGAGCTTTGGTTTGACCCAGTCTGGCCGGTCTTCTCTTCTAATGCTCTTCTCACATGCTCAGTAACAGCTGCAAGCTGCTGCCCTCACGCGCCATCAGAATCTGCTCCCTGCAATCAAAGGCCGGAAAATCCCCCTGAAGGGGGGAAATTGGAGGGGCGGGATGGGCAGAGGGACAAAACTGGGACAGGATCTGGGGTTCAGACGGGGGCTGCCCTGCCAGGTAGGTGCAGAAGGGAAAACCCCCAGCTAGAGGGAGGCAGAGGGGATAGAAGTTCCCACAGATGGGGTGAGCCGGCAGCAGCAGTTCCACACTAGGGTGTGGTGGATGGTAGAAGGACTTGTGTTCCTCGCAGGATGGTCCATCTCAGCCCCCCCTCCCCAGGGCTGTGGTGTTAAAGGCCTGGAGTGGCCCAGTGCCCAGGGCTCCACCGCTCTGCTCTAGCTGAAATGGTGACTGAGCTGCCAAGGGAGATGTGATTCAGGGAACTAGTTTAAACCGCCCTCCCCATCCTCATCCTAAAGCACACTGATACTTTTAGACGTGTTTACGCCGTTTCAAAGAATTCCTGGCCAGTTTCCGTCTCGGTAACATGTCTGCTTGGAGCCTCAGAGTAGCTCAAGATTTGTCTTATCTGCTGCTCTGATTGCCTGAGTTAGTCTCCCTGTCCTGAGCTCCCTGGAGTTCTGCACTTTTTCATTGTTTATTTCTAGCAATGGTATTTGGATGACAGTGTCCAGTAGTTCAGGCACCCAGCTGAGAGGCAGGAATTAGGACACACCGGGGAGCTGATCCCCCTGCCCCACTCGCTCTCATTAGTTAGCCCCAATGAACCCCCTTCAAAGGGAGAGCTGGACAGAGCCCCACCACGGCACACTGCTTCGTGCACTGACCTGAAACATGGGGGACCCTGGTTCAAATCCTTTCTCCCTTATGGATAGTGGCGGGGGGCGGGGGTGATGCTGGCAGCCCAAGCTCATGCCGGTGGCCTCAGGCCTCCCTGAGGCACAGATCTAGCCAAAAGGCAGACTTGCCTAGGTGGCAGGATAGCCCCGAGTGCCCAAGGGGACTCTCTGTGACTCCCTGCTCAGGCTGTTCGTGTGCCTGGGGAGTTCGCTCTCGGGGGGTGGAAGCTCCCAGTCCCCATGGGGGGTGCCCTGGTGTGTAACAGTCTGCCCTGAGCTTGGTACTCATGTCCCTGAGCTACTCTCTGCAGCTGGACAGAGGGAATTGAACCTGGCTCTCCCACATGGCAGGTGGGTGCTGGGAGCACAGGACCTATCTGTGAGAGAGGGGCAGGGCTAGGACACCTCCCCGTTGTCAGTGTCTCCCTGGGCGGGCTTGGCTGGCTCCCTGCCTGGGGAGCTGGTGGTTGTGAGTTGTGTTGTAAGGTGCCTGTGTCGCCCGTGCATCGTACAGGGAGTTCAGGCCCCTAACTCCGCTTAGTGGATCACTGGGTTGTTCCTGTAAAAGCAGCAAAGAATCCTGTGGCACCTTATAGACTAACAGACGTTTTTGCAGCATGAGCTGTGGGTGAAACAACAATTCGGTTGTTCCTGGATTTTCTCGCTGAAACCAGGTCCTGTGACGCTCAGCACTGCCCCCTCAGTCCCGTCACGGGGTGTAGCCAGTCCGGTCTCTGCAGAGCCCAGCTGAGCAATGCCTGATTGACATGGGTGTGCACAGGAGAAGAGACAGCACAGGCTGGAAAGTGACACATCACAGCAAAGCCCAAACGCTCCGCCTAGGGGCACGATATTCCCTGTGGGTGCTGGGGGGACACGCTGTGATGGGATCCGCTGTGCCCCCGAACCCTCTCCAGCCTGGGCTGTCTCCCACAATGCCCTGCTAGTGACCAGCAGCAACCCCTCCAGGCGCTGTTATCCTCGGCACAACGGCATGTGGAGCGGCTTGATTGCATGGATGCTCCCGGAGCCACTCGTGAATCCCACAGTGTGGTGCCCACCAGATCCCCCCAGCTCCCAGCACTGCGCCGCAGGAATATGCTGTGTGTGTTAGTAATTGGTTCCCACTTCCCACTGGAAGGTGGAGCTACACCAGGAACGTGGGGTCTGTGGTGTCGCGGTTTGGGTGGGTTATTGGAAGAGCGGGAGGACTAGTCTATTGCAGAAGCCTGCGATTTGCCTTGCCTGCCCGGCTTGCGCTTTTGGCTTCACTTTTGGTTTTTGATTTTTTTCCTCCACTGTCATAAGTTCATCCCTTCCCACTGAACTGCCCAGTGCCTGGCTTGGAGGTGGAGGCAGGAGGAGAGAGACAAGGGTGAGATTTCAGCATCTCCAGGCCGATCCCACGGCTCCAGTAGCCCCAACAAACACTGTGGGGTTTTAATTCATAGCTGTTGTCAGTCTGGGGGAGACCCTGGTGCACCAGCGAGGGAGGGTGTCTGACGGGGTTGGTAGTCTGGCTGGGGGGCAGGGGGGCACAGCTGGGAGGTGGGGGGGGTCTGTGGGAGGGTAGGGGAGGGATTGGTGCTGTGAGAGGAGGGTTGTTGGCAGGAGGAGATTGGGTTGTACGGAAGGGGACTGGGTCTGGGAGGGGTCTGGGGGAGGGAGAGGCTATGGGGGACTTGGATCGGGGCTTGGGTCAGTGGCCTGGCTGTGGGTGTTGGGCTGGGAGGTAGTGCAGGGCAGCACCATGGCTGCCCAGAGGGGACACAGAATGGCTGTGGGGGTTGTGGGGGCTGTGGGGAGGATGTGGGGTGGCACAGCTGGGTGGGGCAGCTGCACCCTGGCTTGGGGAGAGGAGGACAGTCGGTGGGGATTGTGGAGTGGCAGAGCCACACTGGGCCTGAGGGTTGTGGGGAAGTCCCATGGGGCTGAGGAGGGGGTAGTGGGGTGACACGATATCACGGTTGTTGGTTGGGCCTGGGGCATCTCTGGTGGTGGCACCAGCAGGGAGAGGGTCTATCTGGGGCTGGTGGTGTTAGGGTTGGGCCTGGGCAAGGGGATGGCACAGCTGGGAGGTGTGGGGACGGGGGGGCTGTGGGGAGCAGGGGATGGCGATGGAGCTGTCGGTGAGAGGGGATGGGGTGGCACGGATGGGGACTGGGAGGATTTGGGGAGGCTATAGGGGAAGGGACAGTGGCAAGGCTGGGGGCCTGAGAGGCGCAGCAGCATGTCCCCCCACAGGGAACACTGCAAGGTGGGGGGGTTGTGGGGTGTCACTGTGCCACAGTTTTTGGTCGCCATGGGGGCGTCTCTGGTGGTGTGGTGCTCAGCGAGGGTGGGGACCCAGGCTGGCTGGGGGGGTGTGTGGGGGAGGGGCTGGGGGTGGCACAGCTGGGAGGTGGAGGGGGCTGTGGGGGGCCGGGGATGGATGGGTGAATCGATGGGGCTGTGCTGTGGGAGGAGGAGATGGCAGGCAGGGGCGGCTCCAGGCCCCAGCACGCCAAGCGCCTGCTTGGGGCGGCATGCCACGGGGCGCCTGCTGGTCGCCGGGAGGGCGGCAGGCGGCTCCTGCGGGAGGTCCACCGAGCCGCGGGACCGGCGACCGCAGAGCGCCCCTGTGGCGTGCTGCTGTGCTTGGGGCGGTGAATTGTTAGAGCCCCTGATGGCAGGGGTGGTTGGCTTGCAGGGATGGAGACTGGGAGCGGGAGGCTGTAGGGGACGGGCTGGGGCTCAGGCAATGGCCTGGCTTTGGCTGTTGGGGTGGGAGGCACAAGGGGCAGCAGCGAGCCCCCAGATGGGAGGTTGTGTGGGGAGGGGTTGGGGTGGCACAGCAGGGGTGGCCCAGGAGGTGTCGGGTGGAGCAAGCCCGGGCCCAGCCCGGCAGCAGGAGGGAATTGTGGGTGCTGCCTTGCCAGCCCTCCGGCCTCGGCTGCTGCCGCTGGGGCCCCCGAGCCCTGGCTGCAGGCAGGGGAGGGACATTCCACTGCTGCCCCATTCCCGGAGACTCTCCCGGGCAGAGGGAAGCTGCTGCAGCTCCCAGGGTTTGCAGGAGTGGGAGGGGTGGGGTGGGCAGCGACATGTGGGGAGTCGGGGTTGGGGAGTTGGAAGGGGTTGAAGAGAGGCAGGGGGCTCTGAGCCAGAGGGCATTGGGGGTGACCAGGGATGTGGGAAGGGGCAAGAATTGGGGAACAGGGATATGGGAGGGGCAGGAATTGGGGAACATTGATGCAGGGGCAGGAGGGGCAGGAACTGGGGAACAGGGATGCCGGAGGGGGCAGGAGGGGGTGACCAGGGATGTGGAAGGGGGTAGGAGGGGAAGGGGATATGGGAGGGGTAGAACGGGAAGTACTGGGTTTACTGGTTTGTTAACCAGACCTTGCCAGTTAACCCCGCTGCCAGCCAGCCCCTGGCCGGAGGAGCCCGGCCGAAGGGGGCTGGGGGCAGGCAGGATCCCGACAGAGCCGCGCGGAGTGGCTCCAGCCCTGTCTGCTATAAAAATGTTGAATCTTTATTTTAACTAGTAACAACCCCCACCCACCCACACTTTTTGGTTCAGTTCTGGTTCACGCGTAACACAAATGCAGGGGTGAGATTCGGTTCTGGTTTATGTACGAAATCCCGGGTTGAACTGGGTCTCCGGTTCCGCTATGGGTCCAGAGGGGAAATGAGATCAGCATCGGCCTGACTGTCCCTGGGGCTGCGGGGCAGCGCAGGGAGGCTCGGTCATTAGCTGCCCCCAGCAGAGGCTCTGGGCATTGCTCAGGCCGAGGAGTCGGTGTCCGTCTCTCTCTGAGCTCAGGATACTGGAGCCCTGGAGCTCGCTGGGCTTCCTGGGGCAGATGCTGCTGCCTCTGCTGGGATCTGGGGGCCTGGGCTGAGCAGGTGCTGCTGCCGAGTGGGGTCTGTGCTGGGACAGACCATCACTGTGATCCCAGAGCAGCTCTGCCCAGCCAAGGGGGGACTTTCTCCTGGCTCTGGAACTATCCCCCTGGGGCAGCCCTGGGCTGTGCTGGCATCAGCTCCTGAGCCAGAGGCTGCAGGTGATGAGAGAGATCCGGGGAAAGTGCTGGGGCCAGGCTGGAAAGTGACTCTGCAGCAATGGCTCCTGCTCTGCCCCTGAGTGTCTGCGTGGCACAGAGCTGCTGCCCCAGCACCCCCAGGCTCCCCCCATTAGCAGGGGCTGTAGCTGCTGGGGAGGAAACGCCCCCGGGAATGCAGGACAGTGAGCGGCTCCTCATGCAGGAGGTGGTGGGGGGGAGCCTGGAAGGGGCAGCTGGAGCAATCAGTGCGGAGGGAGGGGCCGGGCACCCAGCCTTGCCCTGCAGGCCCCACCCCCGGGGCAGACTGATTTGCCTGGGAGAGGGGAGGGGCAGGAGAGGAAAAGCCAGGTCCTGCCTCTGCCTGGTGCCCAAACTGCTGGGGAAATGTGCTGCTGGGGGGACAGTGTCGGGGGATCCCCCAAAGTGGCTCCTTTGATTCTGCTCTTGTCTGGCGTTTGGCTCAGAAACTCTGTTCCTGGGAGAGTGTAACAGCGTCTGGTGGGTTTAGTCCCGGTGGGAGAGGTCGGGTCTGTGCTGTAATAGCGTCACTGAGGCTTCTCCCAGCCTGGCAGAGTCTAGAGTGTCTGTCTGCAGGGACAGAGCCTGGGGGGTCGGGGTGTGAAATGGACTAACACTAATTCAGAAACCTCCCGAATTTCCCTTCTCACCCTGACAGGCTGCAGAATAACGACCCCGTTTTTCTCCAGAGCGTCCCATCTTCCCAGGAGCCGGGCCAGGGAAATGGCTGTGGTGCATCCAGCTCAGGTAGGGGATTTGGGGGAGCTGCTGGGGAGGGTTGTTGTTGAGGGGGAGGGTCAGGAAACACTCAGGGTGAGGGGGTGCGGGGGACAGAGACTGATAAACCTGCTGGGACATGCCCAGCCTAGGGCCTGGCTTATGAACAGACCCATTGGGAGTGTGTGAACATTCCCCCATTTCTGAAGCTGGAAACACCCCCTGGGCGGGGCTGGGAAACCAGAGCAGAGCACTGGAGCCTGAACCCCCCGGGCAGAGACTGCGATGAAATACAAAGGGGAGGGGCTGGGATTCCTGTCCCTGTTCCCTGCCTCCCACCTCAGCCTGTGCCTAGCAGGTGGGTGGGAAATGGGAAGACCCTGCCCTCCTCCGCCTGCTGGGAGGGACAAGGAGCTCTCCCCTTCTCTCTGTTCCCTGCAGCCTCCTGGCCACTCTGGGCAGGGTGGGGTGGATTCTGCCCTCTGGCCTTCCCAGACCTGTCCTATTGTGCTGCTTCCCCATGAATGGTGGGGCTGTGGCGGGAGCAGCAGGCACTGAGTGGGGGCACCTGTTATTTCAGGGGCCGTGAGCTTCGAGGAGGTGGCTGTGTATTTCCCCACGGGGCAGGGGCTCTGCTGACCCCGCTCAGAGAGCCCTCTACAGGGACATCCTGCAGGAGAACTATGGGACTGTGACCTCGCTGGGTAAGGGTTCCTGTCCTCAGCTATGTGAAGCCACGGGGTCTGCATTTCTGCAGCGGGTCAGTGACATTAGAGGGGAATGGGTCGCATAGTCCGCAGCGCCAGTGTGAGAGAGGCGTTCACGCCCAACCTCCAGTGGGACAGGGGAGTCATGGACCTAACGGACATGCTAATTCATCCCCGTCCCTCCAGCTGTCGCGGGGCAGGAGCAGTGTCTTAGCCTCTCTGCATTAATTCTCACTCACACACAGCATCTCTGCGCACCTCCCTTCCTGGGACTGGCTCCAGGTGTGGGGGCCTCTGGGGTTCAGACACAGGCAGGGTTTAACACCAGAGCTGTGTGTGCCTCAGCAGGTCCCCAGAGCCCACACACCTGAACGCTCCCAGTAACGCTGTGAGAACTTCCCGTTCCCTCCAGACATCAGCCTGTCCCACGGGGACTCAGTGACCACGTTCCCATCTGTTCACATCCCACAACTCCCCAGCAAACCCTAAACTCAAGACGCACCCTTTGTGACAAATACTGCCCCAGTCCTCAGTGCACTGTGCTCATACCTGATTTCACCCCCTGAGCAGGACTCCCCATTCCCAAACCTGCCCTGATTGCCCAGCTGGAAGCAGGGGAAGAGCCGTGGGTCCTGGCTCCGGCGTTTTTGCTGCCCCAAGCGATAGGGAAAAAATAAGCTGCGATCAGCGGCAATTCGGCGGCAGCTCTACCACCACTGCTTTATTCTTCTGCGGCAATTTGGCGGCAGGTCTTTCCTTCCGAGAGGGACTGAGGGACCCACCGCCGAATTGCCACCAAAGCCCCACACGCGCCACCCCTTTCCGTTGGCCGCCCCAAGCACCTGCTTGCTGTGCTGATGCCTGGAGCTGGCCCTGCGTCCTGGATCTCCAGGCCTCCGAGGAAATTAACATCCCAAAGAGGCACCTGCACAGGTGAGGAGTCAGTGACACTGACACAGAAACTATCTGGCAAGTGAAGGAAAAATCTGAAAATCCCCCAAATGTGCTATAAGCCCCCTTCAGTGATTGCGTTGTGTTTTCCTCTTTGCTACTCCTTTGTGTCCTTTCTACCCTCCCAGGCACTGACTCCTGCCTGGATTCCCTCTCTCCCCCAGCAGGTGAGGAGACAATGAGTGAGAACGAGGAGGGGAATCCACAGCAGGAAGGCCCTGAGGAAGTGGAACTGCGGGGGAGGTTTCTGAGAAGAACTGAAGGGAACTTTTCCCAGTGCTGGGAACAGAGAAATGCCTGGAGTCATCGGCACAGGTCAGAGAGGAAGCTGGAAAACAGCCCATGGAAGAAAGTGGATGAATCCATTGAATGTGGGAGAGGAGGCAATGGTGCCCAGGAAACCACAGCCCAGCAGACAAATCATAAAGAAAAGAAACCCTAGAAATGCTCGGAGTGTGGGAAAAGTTTCAGTCGGCAGTCTGGCTTTTCTAAAGCATGGGAGAATCCACACAGGAGAGAGACCTTATGAATGCATAAATTGTAGGAAAACCTTCAGTCAGCTCTCAGGCCTTATTTGCCACAGGAGAATCCACACAGGCGAGAGGCCATATATTGTGGGGAAAAGTTTCAGTGCACCATCAGCCCTTTCAGTCAGCGCTCAAGCCTTCTTAAGCATAAGAGAATCCACACGGGAGAGAAACTCTTTAAATGTTTGGACTGTGGGAAAAGTTTCAGTGAGAGCAAGCCTTATTTAGCATGGGGGAATCCACACAGGAGAGCCACCCTATCAATGCTTTGAGTGTGGGGAAAGCTTCAGTCAGCACTCAGGCCTTATTTGCCACAGGAGAATCCACACGGGAAAGAAACTCTCTAAATACTTGGACTGTGGGAACAGTTTCAGTCAGCGCCAAGCCTCATTAAGCATGGGAGAATCCACACAAGAGAGAAACCCCATGAATGCTTGTGTAAGCAGAGTCAGGATGAGCTCTACCCTGACATCTGGTGGTGAATTATGGCGAGTGTGGAACAGAATTTCAGGGGCTGATCATGTTTGCATAGGCACACCCACCCTGCCTAGCATGAGCCCACGGCAACCCAAAATGGTCACGTTGACAGCTGTGGGATCCCCAATTTCTCTGTTACTGGGGCAGGAGGAATAAAGTGTTGTTACCCTGAGTATGTGAATGAGGGACTATGAAACTGTTTTATGACAGAAGGTCTCACCTTCGTCTAAGTAACACTCACTAGACAAGGGACATGGGTTCCAAAACCCAGGAAATTGATAGAGGTAGGGGACAAGCATGTGTACCTGGTGGGATGGGGCCTCTTTAAGAGTCTAGAGCACCAATTGCATCTTTTTCTCTCTCCACTGTTGAATAGTAGAGCTGGGTTTGATTCTGTTAAGAATCTAGCTAGAGACTGCTGAACTGACTTCACTTTGGGCCAATTATGCACCAGCACTGGGGCTCCCCTATTAGAAGCTGAAATCAATAAATGAGCTAAACTTGCTGAACTTACTGGGTGCTGTGTTAACTAGTGGGGGAGCCTGAAGATATATTGCAAAGTTGCAGAATGATTGGAGCAGCCCATGGAACAGCGAGCGAGCGGAGGGGAGTGGTTTGTGGGGACGGTTGGAGCGGCTCACGGGTCGGCTGGAGAAACAGAGCGGCTGGTGGAGTGGAGCTGTTTGTGGTGAAGGCTGCAGCAGAACCCCATGGAGAGGCAGGGCAGTCAGCCTTGGACCACGTAAGGCGCCTCTTAACACCCTGTGTGCCCCCCCATCTCCACCCAGGCTGGGGGGGCAGTAAAACTCTGCTGATAAACTTTGAACTCTGGGGCGGCACTGACCAGAGACAGAGACGTTTGGGTTATTGGACTTTGGGGTGATTGGACTTAAGACCCTGAGGGGAAAAGGGAACAGGACACTGCCAAAACTTACTTGGTGGGTCTTTTGCTCATGGTTTATGTTATGAATCCTCTTTGTGGTGTTTCAACATGATGCCACATTGTTTCCTCCTTTATTAAAAGGATTTTGCTACACTCAGACTCTGTGCTTGCGAGAGGGGAAGTATTGCCTCCTAGAGGCGCCTGGGGTGTAGTATGTAATTGTCCCAGGTCACTGGATGGGGGCTCGAGTTGGTTTTTGTATTGCATTATTGAAACGGCACTGCTGGATACTGAACCCGGCTCTTGTTGCTGCCAACTCAGAGGGGCAGAAGGGTTACGCTCCCAGCTCGTAACTTCATAAACATCAAAGTTTCATTTGAAGATCAAACCTTGCTTCACACCAGACAGTCCACACAAGAGAGAACCTTCAATAAATGCAGGAAAAGATTCAATCTGAGCTCACACATTATTCCCCATCACATAATTCAGAGGAGGAGGAGGAGCTTGAATGTGAGGGAAGCTTCATTTGGTGCTCACATGGCATCAAGCATCAGCAGAGCCACACAGGGAAGAGCCTCTCAGATGTCCTTAGCGTGGAAAATGCTTCCCTTGGAGCTAACACCACACTGGACATCAGAGACTCCTCCACACAGGAGGGAAATTCTCTCAGTGCCCTGACTAGGGCTGGCCATAGTAAAACGTCCATTTCCTAATCCCCACATGCAGCAGGCACATTTGGTCCCCAGATATCCAGTTGTCCATGTCTGGGAGCAGGTTCCACCAGCAGCTGACCCTGAGCTGATCAGTGACTCTCTGGTTTTGCCTGGTCTCAGCAAAGGCCAGGCAGAGGAGAAGTCCTGGTCAGCCCCTCCTCCCTGCCACAGCCGTGGCTGCTGAACTGCTGGGCCTTCCTGCCAACCTGCTGGGGGAAGGGAGAGAGAACCTGCTTTTGATACTACACCCCAGATTCGTCGTCATGATGATGCATTTAGTACAAGATGGGTCGTGTAAGGTATCATTGGCAAAGTTCTGATTTGCTGAATATGAGAATCCTGTCTGTATGCATGTATCAGTTTGGTAGCTGAAGTTATGAATATTGACTCTGTATCTTAATTTCAAATGTGGTTACACCTGGTGACAACCACTAGGAAAGATGCTTCCAATGTAGACAGCTGGTTGGGAAGGGCCAGCAGGGAAACAATAGACCTTAGGAGAATCTTATCCCTGAGCTGGTGAGCCTGCTGGAGAATGCTCCAGGCAGCCTCTGAGCAATGGGCTCGGCAAGGTGGGCAAGGGCATGTGACCGGACCACATGACACTGAGCTCCATTTTGGGTACCCGTGTTTCTCCACAAACTGGGCTGGGAACCAAGTTTGGAAGAACGAGTATCGGTCACATGGAACAGCTCTCTAAGGCAGGGAGTGACATCATCGGTTGTTGGATACTCTCCCATTGCTGAACACCTGAGAGAAGCTCCGAAAGAAAATGACTTGGCGCGGGGGTGGGGAGCCCAAGCTGGAAAGCGAGTGCAGCTTGTGCCTTCAGCATCTGCAAGCCTGTGTGGGTCATCAGTCAGGGTGAGCACTTGCTAAATCAGACCCAATCTTCCTAGTCTTTTAGGCTTTGTTTGCAATTTTGTTTATTTACTAGGTAATCTGCTTGGATCTGTTTGATATCACTTCACTTCTGGTTTCTGTAGTTAGTAATCTTGGTTCATGTTTTAATGTGAACCCGTGTGCTTTGGAGCCTTTAGCTGTGCTGTCTCAATTCCCATCGCAGCCAGTAGTAGCTGAAATTATCTAGGATCCTGGTTAGAGGGTTGGATCCAGGTGCAGATGCAGCAGCTCCACTGGTCAGGGGAGCGGCCAGAGCAGAGAGAGAACCCCAGAGTGGGGACACCCTAGCCCCTGTTGTAAGTGACCACAACAAGATTGGAGGTTGAACCCCCAGACACCCTGGGCCCAGCCTTACCAGGGTTACGAGGACTTTGCCACACACAGAGTAGAAGGAGAGTTCTTGAGGTCAGGGAGGCCTCTGGGTAAAGGGAGTGGGAGTGAGGACTCACATCCTAGCTGGCCCATTCCACTGGGGGTGTGTATAAGCCAGAAAAATGAGCCACGATATAGGGACCATGCCCCCCTTTACACTTGGACCCTTTGCTTCTCCCTCTCTCTCCTCTGCTGTCTCTGCTCCCCTTGGCTTTCCCAGCACCTGGCCCCACAGTGCTTGTGGTCAGCTGGAGACGGGGCTTCCTGGGCCTGCTCCTCTCTCCTGATTCCAAAGGACTTGGCAGTTGAGGGGTCAAGTCCCTCCATGGTTGTGCTGGCTTAGTTTTCCCTTTGTGCAGAAATTCCTGCTTTCTTCAGGACTGAGCCTCTTCTTGGCCTCTCAGGCCCATGCTCTGGTTTCAGCTAGAGCCCCGGGATGGACCTGGGGCGTAGGGCGTCCCAAAGGCTAGAGCGTGAGCCTTAGTGGCTTCCAGACCAGCCTTTGCCATTCCTGCTGTGCCAGAGAAATGGGCACACGCCCAGGCTGGCGTGCAGAGCAGTTTCCCTCTCCCTAGTGTGCGCCTGTCCCGCCGCTTGAGGGGGCTTGCTAAATGCCACCTTTGGAGCCTGTGTGTTTCTCTGCTTCCCGCCAGCTGGGGAAAAGCCCCTTGGGGTAAAATCTCCTGCCCCACTGCCAAAATGAGCAACCTTGGAGCGGGAACGGTAAGAGGCCCCCGCAGCGGGGCAGGCCCTGCTTTCCTACCGTCTTCTGCTGTTGGCCACAGAGCATCAGCAGCTGCCCCCATGCTGGTTTGCGGGTGCCTTTCAGTGGGTGTCTGGTGTGCCAGGGAGCAGGCTGGCTGTGGTGTCTTTGGGGCTGTCTGCAGTCCACACGCGGGCATGGTCCTCCCCTCCTCTTGCCCCACCCTCGGTTGCTCTGTGGCTTTTAAGCTTCCCTTGGCGCTGTCAGCACCAGCTGCCTCTGCTCCAGGGGCCCAGAGGAGGAAGTTGTGCTGGGCTCCAGCCTGGGGCTCTTCCTCCCTCCTGCCTGTCCCTGGCTATCAAGCCTGGGCCTGGCCCTCCTTTCGTTACGCGCCGTGTGGGCAAGAGCCAAAGCGCGGCAGCAAGTGCAAGGGCCAAACCCGTGGGCATCAGGTGAAGCTGCGAGAATTGCAGCCCTCAGGTCACCCCACAGGACGGCAGAATCTCTAGCCAGGGTGTGACGGAGCGATTCTGGCGGGACCCAACTGAGAGTGCCAAATCAGGACCAATTGCTCAAACAGGGCAGTCACAGCCCTAGGCTGGGGTTTTTCCACCTCTAAGGCAAACCAAACCAGCCGGACAAAAAGGACATCGGTCTCACCCCACTGGCTAACCACAAGTCACCCGAGCAATTCCCTTAGACACTCCAGTCTCCCAGTATCACCACCAGTGCCACTCGTCCTGGGGATAAATGGTTATGAAAACCAACACCCCAATAAAAGAAAAAGGTTCTCTCGATCCCAAAGGACCAAGCCCCAGACCCAGGTCAATATACACATCAGATCTTACCCACAAATCACGCTGTTGCCAATCCTTTAGAATCTAAAATCTAAAGGTTTATTTACAAAGGGGAAAAGATAGAGATGAGAGGTAGAATTGGTTAAATGGAATCAATTACATACAGTAATGGCAAAGTTCTTAGTTCAGGCTTGCAGCAGTGATGGAGTAAACTGCAGGTTCAAATCAAGTCTCTGGAGTACATCCCCCGCTGGGATGGGTCCTCAGTCCTTTGTGCAGAGCTTCAGCTTGTAGCAAAGTCTCTCCAGAGGTCAGAAGCAGGGTTGAAGACAAGATGGAGATGATGCATCAGCCTTATATAGGCTTTTCCAGGTGTAAGAACCTCTTTGTCCCCACTGTGGAAAATTACAGCAAAATGGAGTCTGGAGTCACAGGGGCCAGTCCCTGCATACTTCGCTGAGTCATAAGGCGTGCCTGCCTTCTCTCCATGGGTCAATTGTGTAGCTGATGGTCCTTAATGGGCCATCAAGCAGGCTAAGCAGAGCTAACACCAACTTGTCTGGGATATCACCCAGAAGCACATGACCAACTTGAAATACAGACAGTATAGAGCCAATATACATAACTTCAACTAAAAATGATACATGCACACAGACAGCATAATCATAACCAGCAACCCATAACCTGGTCTTAGACACCTTATATGACCCCTTTACCTAAGATTTGGTGCCACTACAGGACCTTGGTTGCAACCCATGTTCTATATGGTCCCCATTTATATCAATAACGTCACACAGGGTGTCAAGTTCTAGGCCCGCCCATTGCGGCCATTGCGTCAAGCCGGCCAGACCGAGGCCTGGCTCCAGTGGGATCAACTCACCGGCAGGAGGGGAAAGACTTGCTCTTGCACAACTCCAGAGAAAGAAGCAGAGATTCCAGGGCTTGGCCACAAGCCAACAGGGCACCAGATGGTCCCACGGAGAGTTGAACTGAGCTGGTAGGAGTCAGACTCCTGCATGAGCCCATCACACCATGGGAGGGTGGGGAGGAGCTGTGAGCCCGGCAGGTGTGTCGGTGCAGGGCATTGGGAGTCTGGGGCTGCTGCACAAATCAGCTGCTGGGGGCCGGTGGGTGCCTGGGCTGCTGCTGCCCCAGCTGGGTCTGTATGGGGAGAGATCTGCATTAGCCCCCTTTGTGCCCAGCTCTGCGGGGCGGGGAGGGTTCGGACTCTTTGCGGTGGCTGGAGCCAGCCCCTGAGCCGGAGCCTGCCGGTGAGGGGAGAGACCTGGGGGAAAGGGCTGGGGCTGAACAGGAAAGTGAGTCTGGAGCTTCAGCTCTCACAGCCCCAGGGAAGCACCTGCCCTCAGCTCTGGGCCAGATCTGCCGCTGAGGCCAAAGCAGAGGGTTCTTTGGGTCAGTTCTTGGGTAACCTGCATTGAGCTGTGCGCCATTGCTTACAATCCCTTCAAGCCTATCTTTGCATAGTTAATCAATGTGTGTTCTATTTCCTAAAACTCTTCTGTTTTGCTAGATGTGGTTGGGGCACCTGCTCAGGACCAGAGACTGGTGCATGATCCTCTCCACTTGGAGGGAGGAGCAGACTGGGGAATAAACTGATCCCGTCAGGCTTTTGGCCAGGGCAAGACGCTGCAGCACCGGGGACCTAGGCTGGGGAGCTGGGGAGAAGCTTCCTAGTCCCTGCAGCTGGGTGTGTCCCTGCCTGTGCAAAGGTTTGTGTGAGTGCAGGGCCGGGAGCGAGCTGCATCTTCTCCCAGCAGCTGTGTGAGAGGGAGCCCAGGCTGGGGAGACAGAGGGCTCAGCGGTACCCCAGCTCCAAGTTGCACCCCTGGGGGCCTTTAAACATTAGGAACCATCAGAGTTAAGGTGACGTGTACAAACTTTGTGCAGTGCTGTTGTGCATGCGTGTTATGATACAGACTCCCAAGCGTGGCCTTGGGGTGAATTCCCTGCGCCCGACAGCATCAATTTCCTCCAGACCACCAAGGGAAGTGGTGCTTTCTCCATCCATCCCTTGATGAGGTGCCTTTGTGGAGTCTGCTTTGGTCCAAAACTTGCTAGAGTGCCATACAGGAGGCCTGGGCTGTGCAGAGGGGTCAGATGAGATGATCTAAGTGTCTCTTGTGGCCTTAGTCTCCAAATCTCAGCAAAACTGAGTGTGGCACATTGAGAGCCTCTGAGGTTTCCATGTGCTGCCTGCTTGATCCCCAGCACTAACCCTGAGTGCGTGGGGGTGTCACAGGAGAGCAGCTGAAACATGAAAGGGGCTGGCCAGGGACAGGACATTAGCCCTGCAGGGCAGGGTGGGTGAGGCGGTGACATCACAAGGGCCTTGTGCAGCACCTCAGCTGATTGGTGAAAGGAGGTTGGGAGGCGGTGACCTCACAGAGCGTCCATGACAACATCCAGGTAGGACAGGCTGCAGGGCTGGGGCCATCTCAGAGACCCCCGGGGCTTTGCTGCAGAGAGTCTCCTTCTGTAGGTCTCCCAGCCTAGGTCCGTGATGATTAGGCCTCCACTGGATTCTTGTGTACAGTTCTGGGCATCACATTTTTGGAAAGATGCAGAGAAATTGGAGAAAGTCCAGAGAAGAGCAACAAGAATGATGAAAGTCTAGAAAACATGACCTATGAGGGAAGATTGAAAGAATTGGATTTGTTAAGTCTGGAGAAAAGAAGACTGAGAGGGGACATTACAGTTTTCAAGTACCTAAAAGGTTGTTACAAGGAGGCGGGAGAAAAATTATTCTCCTTAACCTCTCATGATAGGACAAGAATCAAGAGGCTTAAATTACAGCAAGGGAGGTTTAGGTTAGACATTAGGAAAAACTTGCTAAGAGTCAGGTGGTTAAGCAGTGGAATAAATTGCCTAGGAGGTTGTTGAATCTCCATCCTTGAAGATTTTTAAGAGCAGGTTAGACAAAGCCCTGTCAGAGATGATCTATATAATACTTAGTCTTGCCTTAAGTGCAGGCGACTGGACTCGATGACCTCTTGGGGTCCTTCCAGTCCTATGATTCTATGATCCAAAGGTCTCTTCTTGCCTTAACGTCTACAAATCTCTGCAAAACTAAGTATGGGTCATTGAGCAGCCTGTGATGTTTTCATGTGTCGCCTGCTTCGTGTCCAGAAGTAACACTGAGTGAGTGGGGGTGTGGGTGTGACACAGCAGGAGCAGCTCAAAGATGCAAAGGGGCTGTCCAGGGCGGTGACATCACACTAGCCTTTTACAGGAGCTGGGCTGATTGGTCAAAGGAGGTTGGGAAGCGGTGACCTCACAGAGAGTCTATGAGCAGGGGCAGGTAAAGAGGCTGCAGGGTGGGGGAAATGGCTTTGCTGCAGGGAGTCTCCTTCTCAAGGTCTCCCCTTGAGGAGTGAGAGAGAATACAGGGTCATGCCTGTGAGCGCGAGGAGGAGCCTCCTTGGGGTTTTCCCCTTTCCCACTGCTAATTGAGTGAGAAGACAGAAGTCCCTGTGGAGCAGAGAAGAGCCTCAGAGAGGTTTCATGTTGTTGTTTCATGTTGTCATAGGTTTCCTTCATATGGACTGCATGACCAAGTGGAATTGATGGCAAAACATTGCCATTATGCAGTAAAACATCTTTAAGACTCGTCTTCGATGAATCAATGAACAGTCTCCACTCATGTGGACTGTGAACGATGTTGAGGGCTGCCATCACACCATGGATGTTGTTGCAGGCTACAAGATGGCCTTCCATGAAGAAGAATGGGACAAGATCCTTTTGACGGTCCCGGAGCAGGCTACATGAGGAAATCAGTCCTTTCATTGGACTTGCTGGCAGAAGAGCCCAGTGATGGTGCAGCTCCCCGAGCGCCAGTGACAAACGCAGCGCTCCAGCAACTGAGCTCTAGGGCTCGCTGCTGAAAGAAAAGCTTCACGAGTGACAAAGGGAAAAGGGAGGTGCTGGTCTTTAGCCAAGGGCAGGGAGCCCCACCCTCCAACACAGACCATTTCCCTCGTTGTCTGTCTGTGCTGGGGCAGAATCAGTAACACGGCCTCCTGCTTTTGCTATTGCAGAGAGTCGGTTCTGACGGTCTCCTCAAACCCAGGGTGGGAAACAGGCCTCAGAGCTGACTGGGTGTAAACAAGAACTACTCAGGTAGACTGTGTCAGCTGCGAATTCAGATGTGCCCCTTTCCTGGAGAGATGGACTGAGCTGTGAGGGGACTGGAAGCGGAGCTCCCAATGTTTAACTTGCACTCGTTCAGCATCTTTCCTGCGAGTGCCGTCACTGTAGGTTAAATCCTCCAGCCCAGGACTCCCCACCAGCTGTGGGCCCGACAAGCTTTCCCTGGGATTGGATTCTGTAGAACAGGGGTGCAGGGAACCAGCAGGTGCATCTGACTCCTTGGTGAGGTTTTGCATGCAAGATGTGTGTGTGAGTCTTTGTGTGTCGGAAGCAGTGAGTGTGGCACTCTCAGTGAACCGACAGAGGGCGACGGTGGTCAGAGAGAGACAAAGGAAGAATCAAGAGGCACCGATGGGCATAAGGATGATGATTGTGTTGTGTTTCATTCCTTAGATGTGGTGCCACCGCCCGTCCCTTTAGCCTTGTAGTTTACCAAGAGTAAAACTAAATATCTGTTGAGATACAAGGGAGTGTGTGTGTCCATTCCTGCTAGCTGCACAGGGGTTTGATGTTGCTGCTTTCAATCCTCCGGCTCTGTGGGGATAAGGAACAATTGAAGCCATCACTGAAGTGAAGGAGGGAGATGATTTTCTGACAGGGAGGGACGGCTCCTCTTAAAGGTGTTTGGCAGGCAGCCTCCTTCCCAGGTCTGTCCCGACAACACCCAGTTGAAAAGGAACCCTGCCCAGCCCTCCTCAGACAGATGAAAAGGAGCGAGTGAGTGAGCGTGGGGGAGAGCGAGCGACGGAGGGAGATGGATTGAGCGGGCTGGGACCTCTATGAAGGGGCGGGATGAGGGTGTTCAGTTTTGTTGGGTCAGAAAGTTGGCAACCCCAGATCCAGGGGAAACAACTCAAAGACCCAACGAGTCTGGCCAGGGGCAGGACATCAGCTTTGAGGGGAGGGGTGGGTGTGGCAGTGACATCACAAAGGCCTTTTGCAGGACCGCGGCCTATTGGGCAAAGGTGGTGGGGAGGGGGTGACCTCAGAGAGAGAGAGACCCCGACATCAGCCGGGCAGGACAGAGGTGCAGGGCCAGGTCTGTCTCTGAGAGCCCCCGGCTCTGCTGCCGCAAGTCTCCTTCGCGAGGTCTCTCCTCGAGGGCTGAGAGAGAATTCAGATTCATGGATGTGAGCATGAGGAGGAAAGACTGTGGAGTTTTCTCCTTTCCTACTATGGATTGTGCTGAAAAGAAACTTCCCTTTGAGAAGGTAAGAGGCTCAGAGACGTTTGGAACCTGTTCAGTCTGATCCACCTGGCGCAGGCAGCATTCTAGGCACAGACAGCACTGGCTTCAGGTGGCAGAATTTGATTTCCTCCCTAGGTTTTGATGGTTGGAATCCCTGGGGACATTGGCGTTTGTCCTTTTTCATTTCTCTTTTCCTCTTTCCTCCCTCCTTTCCCCTCTTCTCTTGCTTCTTTTTTCCCTTTTCCCAGCTTCCCTCCCTCTACCGAAGAGGGATGTGTGTGGAGTGCGGCAGGGGAGGGGTATTGCTCTCATTGCAGAGGTCCTCACCAAGAGGTGGGGCTGGATCTGAGAGTGATCCCCTGTGATGGTGACCTGGGCCGTCCTTTGGGACATCTGGTGAGACCCTCAGCCTCCTGCACCTCAGAGTCTCAGTGGTGATTGGCCGAGCAGGGGGCCATTGAGAGTGAGGAGACTCAGGTCCTTTTGGTCTTTTTTCAAATCAGGCAAAGAAGTCACAACCAATCCAATGTACGGGATTAATCTTGCTGCTTCTCTCCATTAATTGTCTCTTAGCAGGTGATGATTTCCTCTAATGTTCTAGGTCTTCTAAAATACTTGCTGAATAATTACTATGAACCACTGTTGGTCTGTAGCTCACTTGAGAGCACTTTCTTCTGATGAGTCAATGTATGAAATTCAAGATCTGAGAGAGAGTTTGAAAGTCAGGAGCAGTGTTTCCTCTAATTTGCTATGTCCGTGTGCGGAATGAATTTTGCTGAGTGCACCAATACGGAGGTGAGGTGTGACTCTCACCTGTCTATTGGTGCTCATTCCAAACTTCATTCTGCAGATGGATGGTGTGTGGCAGGGTGAGGCTGAAGTGTTAGGAGTGTGGAGGGGTCTGAGGTAGGGCAGAGGGTGGGGTGAAAGGGCTCTGTCTGGGGGTGCAGTGTGTGGGGTGGGGTTGGGGATGAGAGGCTGAGAGCTGGAGTAAAGGGTTGGGGTGCAGGGGTGTGAGGGCTCCGGCTAGGGATGCGGGCTCTGGGTTGGGGCTGGGAATGAGGGGTTTGGGATGTTATGCTTCAGTTTTTCCCTTATAAACTTAAGTCCTGTCTAACCTACAGGACGCTATGGGAATAAGACACCATGTTTTGTGGTGACATGACAAGAGGAGAGGGTGTGAGAACTACAGCAACAGAGATGGCAGTGGGTTTAGAGTCAGATTGTTTCAAATGCTGCATTCGTCTACTGACATTTAACAGCAACGCTTAGCTAACACAAAGGAGAAAGGAATTCTTTGCTAAAGATTCAACCTTCCCCTTTGGCCAACTCCACCCCTTCCCTGACTGCAGTGTGCTCACAACACCCCCCCAGGGGTGCATCTTGGAGCTGGGGTACCGCTGAGCCCTCTGTCTCCCCAGCCTGGGCTCCCTCTCACACAGCTGCTGGGAGAAGATGCAGCTCGCTCCCGGCCCTGCACTCACACAAACCTTTGCACAGGCAGGGACACACCCAGCTGCAGGGACTAGGAAGCTTCTCCCCAGCTCCCCAGCCTAGGTCCCCGGTGCTGCAGAGTCTTGCCCTGGCCAAAAGCCTGACGGGATCAGTTTATTACCCAGTCTGCTCCTCCCTCCAAGTGGAGAGGATCATGCACCAGTCTCTGGTCCTGAGCAGGTGCCCCAACCTCATCTAGCAAAACGAAGAGTTTTAGGGGGAAATAGAACACACATTGATTAACTATGCAAAGATAGGCTTGAAGGGATTGTAAGCAATGAGCGCACAGCTCAATGCAGGTTACCCAAGAACTGAACCAAAAGAACCCTCTGCTTTGGCCTCAGCGGCAGATCTGGGGCGGTGAGAGCTGAAGCTCCAGACTCACTTTCCTGCTCAGCCCCAGCTCTTTCCCCCAGGTCTCTCCCCTTGCCGGCAGGCTCCGGCTCAGCGGCTGACTCCAGCCACCGCAAAGAGTCCGAACCCTCCCTGCCCCCCAGAGCTGGGCACAAAGGGGGCTAATGCAGATCTCTCCCCCATACAGACCCGGCTGGGGCAGCAGCAGCAGCAGCCCAGGCACCCACCGGCCCCCCAGAAGCACCCACACTCCAAATGCCCTGCACCGCACACACCCGCCGGCCTCACAGCTCCTCCCCACCCTCCCATGGTCTCATGGGCTCATAGACTCGAAGGCCAGAAGGGACCATAATGATCATCTAGTCCCACGTCCTTCACAACGCAGGCCACACAATCTCACCCATCCACTTCTATAGCAAACCCCTAACCTATGTCTGACTTACTGAACTCCTCAAATTGTGCTTTGAAGACCTCAAGCTGCAGAGAATCCTCCAGCAAGTGACCAGTGCCCCATGCTGCAGAGGAAGGCGAGAAACCTCCAGGGCCTCTGCCAATCTGCCCTGGAGGAAAATTCCTTCCCGACCCCAGAGATGCTGATCACTTAAACCCTTAGCATGTGGGCAAGACTCACCAGCCAGCACCCACGAGAGAATTCTCTGCAGGAACTCACATCCCCACCCATCTAACATCCCATCCAGACCACTGGGCATACTTACCTGCTGATCATCAAAGATCAATTGCCAGATTAATTGCCAAAATTAGCCTATCCCATCATACCATCCCCTCCATAAATGTATTAAGTGTAGTCTTGAAGCCAGATATGTCTTTTGTCCCCACTACTCCCCTTGGAAGGCAAGTCTAAACTCCCTAGTGTCCACTTGATAGCCACTGGTTCTTCTTCTTCTCCACGGCATCGCTCGTGGAGAACAAGGACCTGCAAATCTACAGTCGTACTCTATCTTTGTTTCAAGAATAAAAATAAACTAGCGCCTCAGGGGACCGGAACGGATTTCAGCTGATGGACAGCTTTGCTCAGTGTTTCTACATTTTAACAGGAAAATGTTGAATGGTGAAATTCATTTCACGTCCCCGTTCAGCGGAACTCCTGAACATACAGGAGATGGATATGAAAATATAGATCACTTAAAAAAGAGGACATGTAAGAGAGCAGCTGGACTTGAACCAGAAACCTCTCGATCCGCCCTCAAATGCACCACCACTGAGTTCCCTGAGGCAGCTGAGTGTTGGAGCCAGTGATCTTGAAGAGTATGAAGGGGACACTTATTTCAAAGAGCTTCTCTTCCATTCCCAGACATGAGTGGTTTTAAAAATGGAGTTTCATTACATTTTCTATGTGCATGTAAACACCACAGCTTGCACAATCCCCACAACTGCTCAGTCTCACCAGAGCACAATAAATTTGGAAGCCCCACCCCCAGCTACCCAGCTCTGCGGCCATTAACCTCTTCAGCAGTTCTCCAATGCCTTAAAGCCACAGGGCACAGCATGGAATTTGACCCCATTAATCCTAAATCAATTTGGATGAAAAATCTTTGCAAAAATAGTTCGTTTTCCAAACCAAAAGCATCTCCCGTTTGTGGCGTCCCCTTAAACTGTCTCTTCGCACACAAAGAGGAGACACTTTAATTTAGAAATGAGATAAGATGCTTCAGTCAGGGTAAGCAGTTCCTCCCCTTCATGATTGAAAGATCATAAAATGCCAGTCAAATTGACTCTTTCAGCCCTTACACAGCAGACCCCAGTGACGGCAACTAACCGGGGCCGGGTGGGGCCAGGTCACCTTCTCAAACCTTCCCATACCCGGGGGAACGGGAAAGTGCGAGGCTGCAGCGCCACCTAGCGGCCACAGGACAAATCGCCGGCTGCTGCACCTGTGGGCACTGGGAGTTCGCTTAACATGGAAAGCTGCCTAATGCAAGTTGGCAAAACGGGGGTCTGCTGCACTACATCATCATCTGCAATGACTCAACCCGATAGGACACCTCCTGTGCTACGCTGCTACTAGTGACCCTCTCAAACAGGTCCCCACAGCTCCCCAGCCTCCCCCCACCAGGAGGCAGCTAGGAGAGGCTTGTTACACTGCTCTACAGCCAAAATGCTTCTGAAATAAATGGAGTCCAACTTTACTAATTCTGGGTCACTCAGAACGAAAATGATGCTTAAAATTCTTGATTGGCTCTAGTTTTCAAGATATGCTATTGAGTCAGTATTTATGACCCTTGACTTGGGAATGGCGGAGAAGTGAGTTATAAAGGGACGGGATCTCAATTTAACCAGTAATGACTAAAATCCATCTTTGACTGGATCTATGAATAAATCTATGAATGGGTTTGGACAGTACTTGCTTTTTAGGCAAAACAATGAAGGATGCAATCTGAAGCTGGTATTGCCTCATACATGGTATGAATTGCATCATGTTATTCCTAGAAGTCATGGATGATGCAATCATAATGAAGCTGAACCAATTGCCCTATATCAGCTCTAGAAATCAGACAGTGTCGTGCTCTCTTATTTGTCAGTGTTTGATTTTGCAAAGGGACCCATTTCTCTTTAGCCAAAGTGAGCAGAGATGCCTCATACTTGTGTGAACAGTGCAGATAACTTGTGCTATGTTTGTGGTGAAGTGACTTTTGCATCACCAAAGTGCAGTAGAACCACTATGGCTAAGAAAGCCTATCACTTTTCTTTTGGCTGCAAAATTGGAGATCAGGACAAGAGGTGGGCCCCACACATATGCTGCAACACTTGTGCAACAAATCTTCGCCAGTGGTTGAACAGCAAAGGAAATCTATGCCTTTTGCAGTGCCAATGATGTGGAGAGAGCCAACAGATCATACCAGCAAATGTTACTTCTACATGGTGCCTCCAGTTGGGAAAGGTTTGACAAAGAAGAAAACGTGGACGCTGCATTATCCAAACATTCCATCAGCTCTATGCCCAGTACCCCATGGAGAAGGACTGACACTTCCTGATGCACCAGAATCATTCTCACTTGAGTCAGATGAGGAAGAGGAAGAGGACGAAACTTCTGGTCCTGAACCATCAGTGTCACAGGACCCACATTTTCTCCCATCCTCCTCCTCTGAACCACACCTCAAAACACAAGGTGAACGGAATGACCTTGTCAGGGATTCGGAACTACCCAAGAGTAAGTCAGAGCTGTTGGGCTCCGCACTACAGCAGTGGACTCTCCTGGCAGATGACGTTAGGGTTTCCATGCTCCGTGACCGTCAAAAGGCTTTTGTCCCATCTTCTTCATGGAAGGCCATCTTGTAGCGTGCAACAACATCCATGGTGTGATGGCAGCCCTCAACATCGTTCACAATCCACATGAGTGGAGACTGTTCATTGATTCATCGAAGACGAGCCTTAAAGCTGTTTTACTGCATAATGGCAATGTTTTGCCATCAATTCCACTTGGTCATGCAGTCCATATGAAGGAAACCTAGGACAACATGAAACAACTTTTGAGGTGCATAAACTATGACCAACATCAGTGGCAGCTTTGTGGCGATTTGAAGGTTGTTGCTCTCTTGCTTGGTCTGCAGACTGGATACACAAAGTACTGCTGTTTTCTCTGCGAATGGGATAGTCGTGCAACAGATTCCCACTACATCAAGAAAGATTTGCCACTCCGACAGTCATTGGAGCCTGGGAGGGAAAGTGTTCAGCATCCACCACTTGTTGAATCAAAGAAGATTTTGTTACCACCCTTACACATCAAGCTGGGGCTGATGAAGAACTTTGTCAAGGCCATTGACAAAACACAAGCAGCTCCGTGGAAAATTCCCAAGGTTAAGTGAAGCTAAGATAAAGGAAGGTGTCTTTATTGGTCCTCAGATTCATGAACTTCTTTGAGATGATGATGGAAGTTAGCTAATGTAACGCCAATATTTAAAAAGGGCTCTAGGGTTGATCCCGGCAATTACAGACCGGTAAGTCTAACGTCGGTACCGGGCAAATTAGTTGAAACAATAGTAAAGAATAAAATTGTCAGACACATAGAAAAACATAAACTGTTGAGCAATAGTCAACATGGTTTCTGTAAAGGGAAATCGTGTCTTAGTAATCTATTAGAGTTCTTTGAAGGGGTCAACAAACATGTGGACAAGGGGGATCCGGTGGACATAGTGTACTTAGATTTCCAGAAAGCCTTTGACAAGGTCCCTCACCAAAGGTTCTTACGTAAATTAAGCTGTCATGGGATAAAAGGAAAGGTCCTTTCATGGATTGAGAACTGGTTAAAGGACAGGGAACAAAGGGTAGGAATTAATGGTAAATTCTCAGAATGGAGAGGGGTAACTAGTGGTGTTCCCCAAGTTTCAGTCCTAGGACCAATCCTATTCAATTTATTCATAAATGATCTGGAGAAAGGGGTAAACAGTGAGGTGGCAAAGTTTGCAGATGATACTAAACTACTCAAGATAGTTAAGACCAAAGCAGATTGTAAAGAACTTCAAAAAGATCTCACAAAACTAACTGATTGGGCAAGAAAATGGCAAATGAAATTTAATGTGGATAAATGTAAAGTAATGCACATTGGAAAAAATAACCCCAACTATACATACAACATGATGGGGGCTAATTTAGCTACAACGAGTCAGCAAAAAGATCTTGGAGTTATCGTGGATAGTTCTCTGAAGAAGTCCACGCAGTGTGTAGAGGCGGTCAAAAAAGCAAACAGGATGTTAGGAGTCATTAAAAAGGGGATAGAGAATAAGACTGAGAATATATTATTGCCCTTATATAAATCCATGGTACGCCCACATCTCGAATACTGTGTACAGATGTGGTCTCCTCACCTCAAAAAAGATATTCTAGCACTAGAAAAGGTTCAGAAAAGAGCAACTAAAATGATTAGGGGTTTAGAGAGGGTTCCATATGAGGAAAGATTAAAGAGGCTAGGACTCTTCAGTTTGGAAAAGAGAAGACTAAGGGGGGACATGATAGAGGTATATAAAATCATGAGTGATGTTGAGAAAGTGGATAAGGAAAAGTTATTTACTTATTCCCATAATACAAGAACTAGGGGTCACCAAATGAAATTAATAGGCAGCAGGTTTAAAACAAATAAAAGGAAGTTCTTCTTCACGCAGCGCACAGTCAACTTGTGGAACTCCTTACCTGAGGAGGTTGTGAAGGCTAGGACTATAACAATGTTTAAAAGGGACTGGATAAATTCATGGTGGCTAAGTCCATAAATGGCTATTAGCCAGGGTGGGTAAGAATGGTGTCGCTAGCCTCTGTTCGTCAGAGGATGGAGATGGATGGCAGGAGAGAGATCACTTGATCATTGCCTGTTAGGTTCACTCCTCAGGGCACCTGGCATTGGCCACTGTCGGTAGACAGATACTGGGCTAGATGGACCTTTGGTCTGACCCGCACGGCCTTTCTTATGTTCTTATGTTCTTAAAGCTTGGAAAAATTGCTTTTAATTTAAAAAAACACTAAAGCTATTTGTGTTTATTGTTGGCTGTGTGTAGGCTGGGGTGGGATGAGGATGAGATGGCATACACACATTGTGTGTAGGGTGCTCATTCTGTGAGGGCATGCAGATCCTGCAGAAAGAAGCAGGTGTTTGTTTAAAAAAGTTCAAGTTACTTAATTACAAATTTTTTTAAAGTTGAAAGTTCCTGTTTCAGGTACATCTCTGCTCCCTGCAGTTCCCAGGCCTCCAGACTGAAGATACTGCTCCATCACAGGGAAAAGGGGAAGAGAAAGGCGCAATCCCCACACAATTCAATAATGGGATTTGACCGAGCATCTTCTCACATGTATGGGGCAGCAGCAGAAGCTTCAATGGCTGAATCAGAGAGTTTTATCTTCTGAAAACTATTATAAATTAAGTAGAGATACGGACTTATCTATTAGTTAGGACCAAGGAATGGGACTCAGGGTCCCATGGCTCTGTAGCCAGCTGTCCTTCTGACTATCCGTGTGATTCTGAGCAAGTCACTTCCTCTCTGTGACTCAGTTTCTGCACTGGTAAAATGTGGAGAAGAATACTGACCCAGCTGTGTAAGATGCTTTGAGATTATCAGATGAAGGTTACAGTTTTAAGTATCATTACTAATAAAAACAAGCACTAAGTCAGCTTACAGTCAGTGTTAGATCAATACACTTTAGAAGCAGCAAAGAATCCTGTGCCACCTTATAGACTAACAGACGTTTTGCAGCATGAGCTGTGGGTGAATACCCACTTCTTCAGATGCAAGTAGTGGAAATTTCCAGGGGCAGGTGTATATATAAGCAAGCAAGAAGCAAGCTAGAGATAACGAGGTTAGATCAATCAGGGAGGATGAGGCCCTGTTCTAGCAGTTGAGGTGTGAAAACCAAGGGAGGAGAAACTGGTTCTGTAATTGGCAAGCCATTCACAGTCTTTGTTTAATCCTGAGCTGATGGTGTTAAATTTGCAGACGAACTGGAGCTCAGCAGTTTCTCTTTGAAGTCTGGTCCTGAAGTTTTTTGCTGCAGGATGGCCACCTTAAGATCTGCTATTGTGTGGCCAGGGAGGTTGAAGTGTTCTCCTACAGGTTGTTGTATATTGCCATTCCTAATGTCTGATTTGTGTCCATTTATCCTTTTCCTTAGCGACTGTCGAGTTTGGCCGATGTACATAGCAGAGGGGCATTGCTGGCATATGATGGCGTATATTACATTGGTGGATGTTGTCAAAGTTAGACTCAGGACTCACAGTTTGTCAGACCACTCTGTTTTATTAGCACAGCGCTCTGCTAATGACACCCAGATAATGTGAGCCCCATGCAAGACACAAACTATCTTATTTATACAGATAAAAGGGTGAGAACTTAACAAGATAACAAAGGAAGCAGAATCAGATAAGTTTACCTGGGCTAGGCATGCATATCTTATTTTCTTACTAACTATTACCCATCTTCTGTTAATGTTTTGCCATTAGCACCATTGTTTATGCCTAATGTTTCTTTTCCTGGCACCTGTATTTCAACATTTCTTATTTCTGCTTAAAGGTACATACAACATTTCTTTAATCCATTCTTATTTTTACAATATAATTTATTCTACTTTCACAATCCCTCCTTTTGGTCAAGCTCACGCCATGACCAAAATTTTACTGGGTTCCACATATTAACCGTTCTTTATCTCTTTGTTCATCAGCAATATTCAAAATTATCATATTAGCACTCTGTTCTGGGGCAGTCACCTGAGTGGCATGCCTTACGCAATTTTGGGTACAACAGGAGACTAACTGAAAACATACAAAAATTATTAGGATTCCAAACAGGATAGTCAGGGCTCCCTGAAACAACCAGTTTCCTATGCCAGAGAATACTTAGCCACTTCCATAAAGAACTCGGCTCTTCATGGGGAAGATATGCGATTTTGTTCTAAGTGGCTAGCGTGATCTATTACCTCATTGGTATCGTCAGGTATAAACACACAACATTGTTTTCCAATGAGAGCACAGGTCCCTCCTTTGGCCGCCAGCACTATGTACAATGCCTGACGGTTTTGGAGGCCACCTGTCGGATTGCCCCTGTTTCTTTGGCCAGGGCTCTTAAACTTTCTCCAGTTTTATTTGCCATTATTTTAACTACTTCTTTTAACCTCAGGAGCCTTTTTTTTGCCTGGTGTATTACTCCCCCAAGTGGGTTAAAGGAACTGCCAATAGTCTCTTCCCAGGTGTCATTACTGTTCCATATTGTGTTAAACGGACAAGGTCCTCCAGTGAGGTCTGGCGAATTGAGTGGGATAGCCAGGACAGGAACATCAGTTTGAGAGTGGGCTGGGATGTGGCTGCAGACCCAGCATTTAGAAATATTAAGGGTCTGAGCTATCCACACTTGCTGCTGGATAAAAGAATTGTCATTGTGGACTCCCCAGACCTTCAGACACCAACAGCCGAGGAACAGGCACCACATGTTGGAGGAAGGGCCCTTCTGGTTCTGACAACCTCAACTGAGGCAACTGTAGTCACAGTTTTATGTCCACCAGGCAGCAGGCGCTAGGCTCACTACTGCTTTTTCTTGGGCCTTGCTTTAGGTAGTCGTCTGCTTCTGGCAACCCTTACGAGAACGTAGATTGTAAGGTATTGCAGGCTGTTCCTCTACGTCATCTTCTGGAGTCAAAATTGACTCTGCGTGGTCCTGAGGTGATGATTGGTTCGCTGGGGGTGGTGCATTCTTACACGGCAAAGCATGTATCCATGCTGCGGATGCCAGACAGTTTAACAGCCGTCTGGGTAGTAAGCAGTGCCTGATGATTCTTTGATACTCTTTTAAGTCTTTTTGCTTCTTTCCTTGACTCTGGCTATAACAATGGCCTTCACACCTTATCTTTTCCTGATGCATTCATTCCTCATTCACACAAACAGATTGAGAATACAAACAGTAGTATTTTATATCGAGCAAAAAGGCATTGCAAATTAAACCTTGCTAAGTTTTACAATTAACCAAGACAATTTACATTGAGACCCAGGCCTTCAATGTTTCTCTAATGTACTTAACATAGACACAATAGAGAATCCTGTCTCTTACTACGTAAATCTTAAAACAAAGAGTTAGAGAGGGCCCAATTTGTAATGCATATGGGAAAACAGAATCTTATAGTCCCAGAGGGTCATTTCTTTCCCCTATTCAAAAAGGGTGGCTGGTAGGATGAAATCAAATTATACATTATAAAGTCCAGCTCCTACATATCCCCCTTTTGACACTAAGATTATTAATCGCCAGTGTCACTTCTTATGTAGTAAAATACTGGGAGGTGATTTGGGCCTGTGGCTCTAGCTTTGCATACATTTGTTTTATCCACCAGCGTATTTTAAACATTTCAATTAAACACATACAATTTAAAACCAAAAAACAATTAGGGGTAGTAACATTAGTATGCCAGTAGTTGTGGGAGACCATCCAGATAATATGAATGGTTCTGTTTCCCACATTGTTTTGTTTGTTTTTAGGAACTATGTTACCTTTTTACCTTTTTAAACAGATAATTGGTAACTGTTTGCCATTCAATGCTAAGACTGATAGAGAACTCAGCTAAATCAGTGCTTACAGTAAGCTGAGACTTTTTGGTTGTGGCAAATAGTAAATGTGATTATTGGTAAACACAGTACTTACATTACATGTACATTTGTGTACTGGTGGGTTGCTAACACTTTTATCCTTTTAAAACACTTCTTTCCAAGAATTAACACACACATTGCCCGTTATACAATACTTTGGCCTAATTATTAATTTTATCCCACATACAGGATCCTAGTGAGATGCCTTTACTACAGGGCTTTGGAGCAACAGGCATGGATAAGCATACCCACTTTTGAGGAGTCCACTTGGTACAACCTCTAGTGTCCAATAGTTTTCCTTCCTCCCCAGCCCACTGGCTTGAGGTCTGAGGTAGCCAGAAGGATCCCAGGTGCAATCTGTGGAGTGGGCTAACTTTCCATATCTTTGCTTCCAGAGCCTGTTGGTGTGCAATTTTAACAACAATTTCTTCACTTAACAAATTTTGTCTTACTGTACTGGAGACATACTGCATCCAGTTATATTGATAGGTATTAAACAATTATCCTTTTTTTTTTTTTTTTTGCTTTAACAGATGTATCAAAACCTTAAGTTTCTTTATATTACCCAAAACATTTTATGTTCTAAATATCTGCATTTCAGTACATTTCATAGCTATTGAAGTATGTTTTTTTTTTAACTTTCATTTGTTTTTGTAATAGGTTGTTCTGTAGCTGGTATTAGCTTTTTCTGATTTTCTGAAAGACAAAAAACATTTTTCTACCCCTTTCAGGGTGGCATTAATTGTCGCTTAAAAGATTCCTTTCTTTTGCAGGCAAAACAGAGGAATTACCCCCATATTTTCCTGTGGTGTTTTTTTTTTTTTTTTTTTAATAGGCAGGCCAGGTTTTAATGCCTTCTACTTTTTAAGGGTTATGGGGAAATTATTCCACTGTTGAGGTATACCACCTCATGAATTTAATAACTAAAGTTTCTCTTCTTATATAGCAGACCAAGTTTGTAATGTTTTTCCTCCTGTGTTAAGCTTTAAGTTTATTCACAGGTAATAGCTGAGAAGCATCATTACCATATTACCTTAAAGGATTTTTCCAAAAATCATACATACTATACGTTGTTACAGGGGTACTTACTAACATTACATTTATTTCAATGTTTAATATTAACAATAACATTAGCGTCAAATCTATTAAAGATATCTTGTTATACCATGTTTTGTTTTTATTTAGGCAATTTCTTTTGTGCTGGCAGTTTTCACCTTCCTTTATCAGTTAGGTAATTTGCATCAACACAGGCTTGGCTTTTGGATTCAAAGCCATCAGCAGAGCTCAGAGACTCTGTCTTAAAAGGGACACAATCAACTTTCACCAGAGTTTTGATTTCTTTCCACTTTCAACTCCTGCTTACAAAACAAACAGAGATCTGAAAAAGAAAACACAATCTATTGCGGCTCTTTTTGGAGCCCTAATAGGATTTTAATTCAGTAGCATATTTCATTTATATTTCTTTTACCCCTTTTTACAATATACACTGCACATGTCCTAGGGAAAAAGCGCATTCCTTCTATACTACAACTTTTTTTTTTCAAACATTAGCCATATCAATTTTTACATACGATGTAACTGTTTCTTTTTCTTACAGAGTTTTCATTTACCCTTATCAAAAGTGATAGTCTGATTACACAGAGCCATTTTAAGGCTTAGTGTTTTTAACGTTGCTTCTTTTTTGTTTTGTGCACCTCACCTCTGCTGTTGCTTCAGAGGGTCACTGTTAATTTCTTATTCTTTCACTACAGCTCTTAACTGCTATTGTTACAAAAAAAACCAACCAAACAAACAAAAAGACTCCAGAATCTCTCCCTATTCTCCTGATTTTGACTGCCCTATTGCAGCCATGACTTGGTTTTTATTTAAAAACATTTTAAATTTTATAAAGAATCAAGTTACCCCTTAAGGGTTAAATGCTAAATCCCAAAGCCAAACAACACTAATTACCTGTGTCTTGCAAAAAGGTCTGTCAGTTTTGCAACTTTGAATTAAGAGTCAAATGAATTTTTAGTGGCATTAAAAACAAAAACAAAACCAATTTATCTTACACCTACAAAACAGGAGTTTTACAAACCAGATGTGCTGGTTTAGCTTCTTAGAACTTTACATATTTTCACAGACAAATAGATACATACACATTTTCTATTCCTTTACACTGCTTTGTTTTTACATAGCTCTATATATATTTGGATTATTTACAGGCATTCTTTTGGAAAAGGGCCCATTTTCCCTTCAGAATGACTGCAAAGAAACCAAGAATTCTCTCTCTTTAACATGGTCCTTTTTAACATTTTCACAAAGTTTAACTGCTTAATTCTCTCCAGCCTTTGTAGAGTTAACTTTTCACTCTTTTTTCCTTAAATCACTTGTTTATCTCCCAAAATAACACCTTTATCACCTCAGATTTCACCATTTTAAGTATTGTTCCAGGGGTTCATGCCTGCACTTACTGCTTTTCTTATTGCCAACACTATGCCCTTAGGGCTTCCAACCTGTTTTTCAGTTTCTTTATCTGTTGCTTGCCTGCTTTTCTGGGCCCGATCCTGCTTTTTTTCCAATGAACTGTTTGTGAGTGATATTGTGGTCACTTCACAATTTTGAAATAAATGTTTAAGGAAAGGGACCAGGAAGGGTGGGGGATAGTTGAGGAACCCACCTTCTTTGCTGAATTGGTAGTGGAACACTAAAGAATCATTTTTTTTTTGAGGCAGACAACAAAGGGGAACAGAACAAGGGGCTTTTTGTCCTTTTTACAATGAGATGGGAGTATTAAGGGCGTTGGATCGATCCGGGGTGGGTTTTTGAGAACGGGGTAAAGGGGAGCGCTCGGTCTGGTGGTGGGAGAGGAGGCTTTTAATAAAGCTTTCAACTTATTTGAATATTTGAGAGAGGCGAGTTTTTTTTTTTATTTTGTCCAGCTACGATTTGCCTCTTCCCACCACTGAATGAAACAATTAACCTCTTCTTTAGCCAATTTAGTTTTAGGTTGACCGAGTTTGTCCTTTAAGACATCCACTCGGTCTTGTTCCAAGATTTTAACAGTGGCCACTGAGTTTTGGGATCCCCCTGAGTTAGCCTAGACCATTTTTCCAGAAATTTACAGGAGTCCGGACCCTTCTTACAGGAGTCTGGACCCATCCTAAATATATAAAATGAGCCAGCGTTCCTTTAGGGAACTGTCCTGACTTAGACGTCTGGTTACCCATACAGGAGGACTTCACACACCAATCGCACAAGAAGGAAATTCGGGTTAGGAGCCCACAGGCTACTGCCTCAATCGCCCTTGCTTTCACACCAAGGCTTTTATCCAAAGTGCGGTGCGGCTGCGATTGTGCAGATTCCACTCACTCAGACCGCGGGGACAGGAACCCCTTGGCCGGCCGATCCCCGGACGGAGATGGCACCCAGACTCAAACACTCCACAGGAGGACGGATAGACACAGAGACAGGACAGTCCTCAGTCCGGACAAAACACAGAAATAATTACCTGACCAGATTCCTGATGTCAGATCCCGGGATCCCTACCAGAACAGAGTGGGAACCAACAGGTTCAATGGCGTAGACTTCACTGTGGTCGTGCACCTTTTCGTTATAGTGGAGGACCGCTCGGGCCAAATGCCCAGTTGCCGGCTGCCACGGTCGTCCTACAAAAACAGTCAGGAATCACACAGCCCCAGTGAAGACGGTTGCCATCTCGGTGGAACCTCCAAATTGTCAAAGTTAGACTCAGGACTCACAGTTTGTCAGACCACTCTGTTTTATTAGCACAGCGCTCTGCTAATGACACCCAGATAATGTGAGCCCCATGCAAGACACAAACTATCTTATTTATACAGATAAAAGGGTGAGAACTTAACAAGATAACAAAGGAAGCAGAATCAGATAAGTTTACCTGGGCTAGGCATGCATATCTTATTTTCTTACTAACTATTACCCATCTTCTGTTAATGTTTTGCCATTAGCACCATTGTTTATGCCTAATGTTTCTTTTCCTGGCACCTGTATTTCAACATTTCTTATTTCTGCTTAAAGGTACATACAACATTTCTTTAATCCATTCTTATTTTTACAATATAATTTATTCTACTTTCACAATGTGCAGGTGAATGAACCGGTGATGGTGTGGCTGATCTGGTTAGGTCCTGTGATGGTGTTGCTGGTGTAGATATGTGGGCAGAGTTGGCATCGAGGTTTGTTGCATGGATTGGTTCCTGAGCTAGAGTTACTATGGTGCGGTGTGCAGTTGCTGGTGAGAATATGCTTCAGGTTGGCAGGTTGTCTGTGGGCGAGGACTGGCCTGCCACCCAAGGCCTGTGAAAGTGTGGGATCATTGTCCAGGATGGGTTGTAGATCCCTGATGATGCGTTGGAGGGGTTTGAGCTGGGGACTGTATGTGATTGCCAGTGGAGTCCTGTTGGTTTCTTTCTTGGGTTTGTCTTGCAGTAGGAGGCTTCTGGGTACACGTCTGGCTCTGCTGATCTGTTTCCTTATTTCCTCGTGTGGGTACTGTAGTCTTGAGAATGCTTGGTGGAGATTTTCACCACGATTTCAACAGCTTCCACCCTCCATCAACCTCAGCCTGGACCAATCTACACGGGAGGTCCACTTCCTAGACACCACGGTGCAAATAAGTGATGGTCACATTAACACCACCCTATACCGAAAACCTACCGACCGCTATGCCTACCTTCATGCCTCCAGCTTCCATCCCGGACACACCACAAGATCCATTGTCTACAGCCAAGCACTGAGCTACAACTGTATCTGCTCTAACCCCGCAGACAGAGACCAACACCTAGAAAATCTCCACCAAGCACCTGGCATTGGCCACTGTCGGTAGACAGATACTGGGATAGATGGACCTTTGGTCTGACCTGCACGGCCTTTCTTATGTTCTTATTTTCTTATTTGACCACACTGCGTGGCAAGGAAAAGACGGCATGGAAAGCCTTCCACTTAGTGGCAATACATTTTCTCGGAAACAACAAGGCAGACAACTACAGGTTGTTGGTGGAAAACCTCCACAAGGCTTACAAAAGCCTTGGTTGCAACATGTCACTAAAGAGACATTTTTTGCACTCTCATCTAGATTTTTTTTCCACCCAACTGCGGAGCAGTGAGCGACGAGCATGGCGAGCAATTTCACCAGGACATTGCAACAATGGAGAACCGCTATCAGGGCAAATGGAGCCCATCAATGCTGGCAGACTATTGCTGGACAGTGACAAGAGATGCTCCATTTAATGAATACAAGAGACAAGCCAAGAAGCGCCGAGTAGACACTGAATAGGACTAAACTATGTACAGAATAGCTTTTTGCCTTTTGTTTCCTAATACATTTAAGCTAGATAACCCTTTTGCTGATTTTTAAATTGTTACATAAACAGGAGAGGTGAAATATTATCATGTAAAGCAACCATAAACACACAAAAAGACCTAGGTTTAAAATTGATGATTAAAACTCTGCTATCTACACAATATACATAGACATAAAATGTAAAAAACTTAAATATCTTAGAAACAGAAGCCAATCAGTTGTTTTAATTGTCATATTTGAATTGAGCAAATCAAAATACATTCTAAATAGCACATTTGATCTCTGAAGCAGACGACCTCTGAAAAATTGTAGCCCAGTGTAAGCCAAGCAACCCCCTCCCTTGCTTTGTGCTGGGTGCCCAGCTGTGGGCTTGTGTGTGTGTGTGTGTGTGTGTGTTGGGGGGGTGTTGTGAGCACACTCCAGTCAGGGAAGGGGTGGAGTTGGCCAAAGGGGAAGGTTGAATCTTTAGCAAAGAATTCCTTTCTCCTTTGTGTTAGCTAAGCGTTGCTGTTAAATGTCAGTAGACGAATGCAACATTTGAAACAATCTGACACTAACCCCACTGCCATCTCTGTTGCTGTAGTTCTCACACCCTCTCCTCTTGTCATGTCACCACAAAGCATGGTGTCTTATTCCCATAGCATCCTGTAGGTTAGACAGGACTTAAGTTTAGAAGGGGAAAACTGAAGCATAACTTCCCAAACCCCTCATTCCCAGCCCCAACACAGAGCCCGCATCCCTAGCCGGAGCCCTCACACCCCTGCACCCCAAACCTTTACTCCAGCTCTCAGCCTCTCATCCCCAACCCCACCCCACACACTGCACCCCCAGACAGAGCCCTTTCACCCCACCCTCTGCCCTACCTCAGACCCCTCCACACTCCTAACACTTCAGCCTCATCCCGCCACACACCATCCATCTGCAGAATGAAGTTTGGAATGAGCACCAATAGACAGGTGAGGTGTCACACCTCACCTCCGTATTGGTGCACTCAGCAAAATTCATTCCGCACACGGACATAGCAAATTAGAGGAAACACTGCTCCTGACATTCAAACTCTCTCTCAGATCTTGAATTTCATACATTGACTCATCAGAAAAAAGTGCTCTCAAGTGAGCTACAGACCAACAGTGGTTCAGTGGAATTATTCAGCAAGTATTTTAGAAGACCTAGAACATTAGAGGAAATCATCACCTGCTAAGAGACAATTAATGGAGAGAAGCAGCAAGATTAATCCTGTACATTGGATTGGTTGTGACTTCTTTGCCTGATTTGAAAAAGACCAAAAGGACCTGAGTCTCCTCGCTCACAATAGCCCCTGCTCGGCCAATCACCACTGAGACTCTGAGGGGCGGGCGGCTGAGGGGTCTCACCAGATGTCCCAAAGGACGGCCCAGGTCACCATCACAGGGGATCACTCTCAGATCCAGCCCCACCTCTTGGTGAGGACCGCTGCAATGAGAGCAATACCCCTCCCCTGCCGCACTCCACACACATCCCTCCTCGGTAGAGGGAGGGAAGCTGGGAAAAGGGAAAAAAGAAGCAAGAGAAGAGGGGAAAGGAGGGAGGAAAGAGGAAAAGAGAAACGAAAAAGGACAAACCCCAATGTCCCCAGGGATTCCAACCATCAAAACCTAGGGAGGAAATCAAATTCTGCCACCTGAAGCCAGCGCTGTCTGTGCCTAGAATGCTGCCTGCGCCAGGTGGATCAGACTGAACAGGTTCCAAACGTCTCTGAGCCTCTTACCTTCTCAAAGGGAAGTTTCTTTTCAGCACAATCCATGGTAGGAAAGGAGAAAACTCCAGTGTTTCCTCCTCATGCTCACATCCATGAATCTGAATTCTCTCTCAGCCCTCGAGGAGAGACCTCGCGAAGGAGACTTGCGGCAGCAAAGCCGGGGGCTCTCAGAGACAGACCTGGCCCTGCACCTCTGTCCTGCCCGGCTGATGTCGGGGTCTCTCTCTCTGAGGTCACCCTCCCCACCACCTTTGCCCAATAGGCCGCGGTCCTGCAAAAGGCCTTTGTGATGTCACTGCCACACCCACCCCTCCTCAAAGCTGATGTCCTGCCCTGGCCAGACTCGTTGGGTCTTTGAGTTGTTTCCTGGATCTGGGGTTGCCAACTTTCTGACCCAACAAAACTGAACACCCTCATCCCGCCCCTTCGCAGAGATCCCGGACCGCTCAATCCATCTCCCTCAGTCGCCGCTCTCCCCACGCTCACTCACTCGCTCCTTTTCATCGGGCTGAGGAGGGCTGGGAGGGTCCTTTCAACTGGGTGTTGTTGGGACAGACCTGGGAAGGAGGCTGCCTGCCAAACACCTTTAAGAGGAGCCGTCCCTCCCTGTCAGAAAATCATCTCCTCCTTCACTTCAGTGATGGCTTCAATTGTTCCTTATCCCGGCAGAGCCGGAGAATTGAAAGCAGCAACATCAAACCCCTGTGCAGCTAGCAGGAATGGACACACACACTCCCTTGTATCTCAACAGATATTTAGTTTTACTCTTGGTAAACTACAAGGCTAAAGGGACGGGCGGTGGCACCACATCTAAGGAATGAAACACAACACAATCATCATCCTTATGCCCATCGGTGCCTCTTGATTCTTCCTTTGTCTCTCTCTGACCACCGTCGCCCTCTGTCGGTTCACTGAGAGTGCCACACTCACTGCTTCCGACACAAAGACTCACACACACATCTTGCATGCACAACCTCACCAAGGAGTCAGATGCACCTGCTGGTTCCCTGCACCCTGTTCTACAGAATCCAATCCCAGGAAAGCTTGTCAGGCCCACAGCTGGTGGGGAGTCCTGGGCTGGAGGATTTAACCTACAGTGACGGCACTCGCAGGAAAGATGCTGAACGAGTGCAAGTTAAACATTGGGAGCTCCGCTTCCAGTCCCCTCACAGCTCAATCCATCTCTCCAGGAAAGGGGCACATCTGAATTCGCAGCTGACACAGTCTACCTGAGTAGTTCTTGTTTACACCCAGTCAGCTCTGAGGCCTGATTCGCACCCTGGGTTTGAGGAGACCGTCAGAACCGACTCTCTGCAATAGCAAAAGCAGGAGGCCGTGTTATTGCTCCTGCCCCAGCACAGACAGACAACGAGGGAAATGGTCTGTGTTGGAGTGGGGCTCCTGCCCTAGGCTAAAGACCAGCACCTTCCTTTTCCCTTTGTCACTCGTGAAGCTTTTCTTTCAGCAGCGAGCCCTAGAGCTCAGTTGCTGGAGCGCTGCGTTTGTCACTGACGCTCGGGGAGCTGCAACATCACTGGGCTCTTCTACCAGCAAGTCCAACGAAAGGACTGATTTCCTCATGTAGCCTGCTCCGGGACCGTCAAAAGGATCTTGTCCCATTCTTCTTCATGGAAGGCCATCTTGTAGCCTGCAACAACATCCATGGTGTGATGGCAGCCCTCAACATCGTTCACAGTCCACATGAGTGGAGACTGTTCGTTGATTCATCGAAGACGAGTCTTAAAGATGTTTTACTGCATAATGGCAATGTTTTGCCATCAATTCCACTTGGTCATGCAGTCCATATGAAGGAAACCTATGACAACATGAAACAACAACATGAAACCTCTCTGAGGCTCTTCTCTGCTCCACAGGGACGTCTGTCTTCTCACTCAGTTAGCAGTGGGAAAGGGGAAAACCCCAAGGAGGCTCCTCCTCGCGCTCACAGGCGTGACCCTGTATTCTCTCTCACTCCTCAAGGGGAGACCTTGAGAAGGAGACTCCCTGCAGCAAAGCCATTTCCCCCACCCTGCAGCCTCTTTACCTGCCCCTGCTCATAGACTCTCTGTGAGGTCACCGCTTCCCAACCTCCTTTGACCAATCAGCCCAGCTCCTGTAAAAGGCTAGTGTGATGTCACCGCCCTGGACAGCCCCTTTGCATCTTTGAGCTGCTCCTGCTGTGTCACCCCCACACCCCCACTCACTCAGTGTTACTTCTGGACATGAAGCAGGCGACACATGAAGACATCACAGGCTGCTCAATGACCCATACTTAGTTTTGCAGAGATTTGTAGACATTAAGGCAAGTACAGACCTTTGGATCATAGAATCATAGGACTGGAAGGACCCCAAGAGGTCATCGAGTCCAGTCACCTGCACTCAAGGCAAGACTAAGTATTATATAGATCATCTCTGACAGGGCTTTGTCTAACCTGCTCTTAAAAATCTCCAAGGATGGAGATTCAACAACCTCCCTAGGCAATTTATTCCACTGCTTAACCACCCTGACTCTTAGCAAGTTTTTCCTAATGTCTAACCTAAACCTCCCTTGCTGTAATTTAAGCCTCTTGATTCTTGTCCTATCATGAGAGGTTAAGGAGAATAATTTTTCTCCCGCCTCCTTGTAACAACCTTTTAGGTACTTGAAAACTGTAATGTCCCCTCTCAGTCTTCTCTTCTCCAGACTTAACAAATCCAATTCTTTCAATCTTCCCTCCTAGGTCATGTTTTCTAGACTTTCATCATTCTTGTTGCTCTTCTCTGGACTTTCTCCAATTTCTCTGCATCTTTCCAAAATGTGATGCCCAGAACTGTACACAAGAATCCAGTGGAGGCCTAATCAGCACGGACCTAGGCTGGGGAGACCTACAGAAGGAGACTCTCTGCAGCAAAGCCCCGGGGGTCTCTGAGATGGCCCCAGCCCTGCAGCCTGTCCTACCTGGATGTTGTCATGGACGCTCTGTGAGGTCACCGCCTCCCAACCTCCTTTCACCAATCAGCTGAGGTGCTGCACAAGGCCCTTGTGATGTCACCGCCTCACCCACCCTTGCCCTGCAGGGCTAATGTCCTGCCCCTGGCCAGCCCCTTTGCATGTTTGAGCTGCTTTCCTGTGACACCCCACGCACTCAGGGTTAGTGCTGGGGATCAAGCAGGCAGCACATGGAAACCTCAGAGGCTCTCAATGTGCCACACTCAGTTTTGCTGAGATTTGGAGACTAAGGCCACAAGAGACACTTAGATCATCTCATCTGACCCCTCTGCACAGCCCAGGCCTCCTGTATGGCACTCTAGCAAGTTTTGGACCAAAGCAGACTCCACAAAGGCACCTCATCAAGGGATGGATGGAGAAAGCACCACTTCCCTTGGTGGTCTGGAGGAAATTGATGCTGTCGGGGGCAGGGAATTCACCCCAAGGCCACGCTTGGGAGTCTGTATCATAACACGCATGCACAACAGCACTGCACAAAGTTTGTACACGTCACCTTAACTCTGATGGTTCCTAATGTTTAAAGGCCCCCAGGGGTGCAACTTGGAGCTGGGGTACCGCTGAGCCCTCTGTCTCCCCAGCCTGGGCTCCCTCTCACACAGCTGCTGGGAGAAGATGCAGCTCGCTCCCGGCCCTGCACTCACACAAACCTTTGCACAGGCAGGGACACACCCAGCTGCAGGGACGAGGAAGCTTCTCCCCAGCTCCCCAGCCTAGGTCCCCGGTGCTGCAGCGTCTTGCCCTGGCCAAAAGCCTGACGGGATCACTTTATTCCCCAGTCTGCTCCTCCCTCCAAGTGGAGAGGATCATGCACCAGTCTCTGGGCCTGAGCAGGTGCCCCAAGCACATCTAGCAAAACACAGAGTTTTAGGGGGAAATAGAACACACATTGATTAACTACGCAAAGATAGGCTTGAAGGGATTGTAAGCAATGAGCGCACAGCTCAATGCAGGTTACCCAAGAACTGAACCAAAAGAACCCTCTGCTTTGGCCTCAGCGACAGATCTGGGGCGGTGAGAGCTGAAGCTCCAGACTCACTTTCTGTATGCTGTCCTCCCTCTCAATGTTTAAATTTGGTGTGGAGAGTGCCTGGACATCTCCCAACCGTCTCCCCTGAATTCCTAGTTTAAAGCTCTTTTGATCAGATGAGCCAGCCTCCCTCCTAGAAGTCTATTTCCTTCCCTACTCAGGTGGAGTCCATCCCGTGAGAAGAGTTCTCTGTCCCCGAAAGCCTCCCAGTGCCCATACGTCCCAAAGCCCTCCTTATAGCACCACTTCCTGAGCCAACTATTTATCATCACAATCCTGTCACCCCTTTGTCGCCCTTCTGTAGGGACAGGTAAAATCCCACTGAAGATCACCTGAGCCTCAATTTCCTTGAGCGTCTTACCCAGCCTGGCATAGTCTCCCTTGATCCTCTCTAGCGAGAATCTAGCCGTGTCATTCTTTCCTACATGAAGGATGATCAATGGGTTCTTACCTGCTCCTTTTAGGATCCTTTTCAACTGCAGGTCCACATCCCGTATTTTAGCACCCGGTAGTCAGCACACCCTTCTGTTCTCCGGATCGGCCCTGGTCACAGGCCTGTCCAACCTTCTCAGTATGGCATCCCCAATCACGTAGACCTGCCTTTGCCTGGTGAAAGTGCGGTCTGCTAACCTATCCCCCGTTCCCCCTGATTGCAAGCTCCTTCCATTCCTATCCTCCCTTGTAGTCCCCCTTAAGCCATCCTGCATCCTCCCGGGGCCCAAAGTCGGTGCTGTCACCATCGACTCCTCCCCTCTTTCTATCGGACTAGCCGCTATTCTCTTCTTCCTTGGTCTCCCACCGTCAGCTACCACCTGCTGTACCCCTTCCTCATTCTCCAAACCTTCAAACCTGTTCCTTAGCTCTATTTCTCATTCACTGGCTCTCCTTTTCCTCGGCCTGCTTCTCACGATCACATGCTTCCACTGCCCATGTTCCCCATCCAGCATTCCCCCCTCACAGGCCTTAGCCCCTGCTTCCCCCTGTACCCCTGAACATTCCCCTTCAGCCACAGCTTGCCTTTGCTCCATCAGCTGCTCAAGCCCCCTTCTAATCTCTACCAGGGTTTTTACCTGCATCTCTAGACCTACGATCTTTTCTTCCAGCAGCTCTATTAGGCGGCACTTCATGCATACATACCTCTGTTCCGGTGCCCCCACTAGGACCATGTACATTCTGCAGCTGCTGCATGCAATCATCCTCGTTGTATCCTCTGCTGCTTGGCTCATGGCTGCTGTTGTCTCTGCCTCTATCAGCCTTCTCACCTGGGGAACACAGCACCGCACCCCCTGCCCCTTCCGACTCCCCCTGTAAACTAACTCCCACTCAAACTCCCCTGTTAGCAGCCCTGTTCGCCGGCTCCTGTGCCGCTGCCTGGCTGGGCGGCCGCTTTTATAGGCCCCCTCCTCAGCCTAGCTCCGCCCCCTACTCAGGGCTCGGCTGCCCGCTCAGCAGTCTGCCCCTACGGATAGATAAGTGGGGTTAAATCAGTTCTCAGCCTGAGTCCTTTGCTCTTAATCCTGAGGATATTGTCCCACCATGGGGCCATTTCCCGCCTCTCTTTCCTAGGGAAGAACAATTTTCCTTGCACAGACACAGGAACAGCAAGATCCTTCTCTGTCCCTTGTGCAAAGCAGGGGGCCAAATTCCATGGAAACAATGGACAAGCAGGGGGCCCTGGGCACATCCAGCCCTGGCCGTGAGATGTTCCCTCCCCTCTTTCTTTATGCCCCTGTTGTTATTTCATGGATTGTCTGGGATGGGGAAAAAGCTCAGTTCACTCCAGGAGGAGGGGGAAAGAACCCTGAAAGTCTCAGGACCCAACTCCTGCTACCAGGATCACTGAGGTGCTGGGAATCGGACTGTGTGAATTGTCAAGGTGGGGAATGAATAACAATTTACAACAAGATCCACCTCATTAATCACTGACACAGGCTAATCCTGCCGCAGATAGACGGGAAACTGGGAGTGATTCTTTGCTGTGCAGCCATGGAAACAGTGACCCAATTGCACCGCAGTGAACGTACTGGGGAAAGCTGGACTTTACAGGCAGGTGGAAAGAGCAGATCCTAGAAACACCTGGAGCTTCCCACACCACTGCTACCACCAGGATCAGGCGGTGAGCGACTCACAGCATCCCTCCCCTCCCATTACCTTCCAGCAGGGGGTGGTAGCACCCCCCACCCAAAGCAGGGGAGAGGGCTGAGTGTATCTCTGCACCCTGAGTCCAGGGCACCCACTCTCTCTGCCCCACACATCGAATCTGGCCCTGCTGAAATGTGACCCCCAAGAACCAGCAGCCTCCAGGATAGCAGATTTGGCCTCAGAGCCGGGAATGTGTCCCTCATGCTGCTCTTAGGCCACTGGATATTCTGGAAATAGGAGGGCTCTGAGTGTAACCTATAGCCCACATCATCCATCTGGGCATGTAGCTCAGTGGTAGAGCACATGCTTTGCATGTATGTGGTCCTGGGTTCAATTCCCAGCATATCTAGGTTCCTTTCACCCTGCTGCTTTGCTCATGCCCAGAGAGGATGTGACCCTGCAGGAGTTTCAATCCTGCTCAGTGAGGGGCAAGTGCCAATTGCATGGAAGGTCTGGGTGGGCTTTCTGCTCCTAAGACTCGTCTGTACATTTAAGATTCCCACCAGTTGTGCTGCTTGGGACAAGAGTAGATGAAAAGGGAGAATCCTCCACCACTGGAGGGAAAGGTCCCATATGCACAGACTGAGAGGCAAAGACTAGACTCATTTTTTGTCTGGGCCCAATCTTTTCACCTGGTACAGACCTTGTTCCAGCTCACGTGGTAGCTAGGGGATGTCTCATGACTGCAGCCATGTTTGTTCAGTTCCACACCCTTATACAGATTTGGCAAAAGGCAGGAATTTTTGTCTCTCTCCTGAGGAAGAGCCCCAGGTTTAAGGTGGATTCCTGTACCAGGTGACATGGTCACATGTCCTGTGAGACCCCGCAAGCCTTCATTCTTCCTGGCCTGACTCACAGATGGTGCAGGACAGAGCCATCTCCAGTCAGTTGTCCTGGTTAATGGGAGCATTCAAGAGTCCAAACCACTACTAATGGCCCACACTTTGCATCATTACAACAGGACCTCAGAGTTATAGTTCATATTTCTAGTTTCAGATCCAAGAATGATCAGTTCATACAAATAGGATGAACACACACAGTAGATTATAAGCTTTGTAATGATACCTTACAAGAGACCTTTTGCATGAAGCATAGTCCAGTCACTTTATATTCACACTCATTAGCATATTTTCATAAAATCACACGGAGTGCAACATCACAGCAGGAAAAGGGGTTTTACTGCGGCACCTGGAAGCAGTCAAGTTTCATGTTCTGGCTGTGGTATGAGTTCCTCCAGCTTTCTCGTAAGCACACATGTACCTTAGCGGGTGCTCTCGATACAGGAATGGCCCCGACACGGTAAAGTGATGGGGATTGCATTTTCCTTTTTTATTTCTGTATTTCCAATGACATTTCTGTTTGTGATTTCGTTTTGCTTCGTATATCTGTGTTTTCTCCTGGATTTGATAGCTAACTTAAAAAAGAATAAGGCCTCAGGGCGCCGGATGGAGGAGCAGGCTGGGGCTAGGACTGCTAAGAGAGCGAGAGTAGCAGGTTTTCTGTATTGTTTCCTGCCCACATTTTCATGACGAGTTTCTCTGCTGCATGAAATTTGCTTTTGTTAAATGTGAGCTTGGCTAGCTCAGTTGGTAGAGCATCAGCCTTTTAATCTGAGGGTCCAGGGTTCAAGTCCCTGGTCAGGTGAAGAGGGAACAGTTTCCCCTCAAAATGAAAGACAGAATCTCTCCAGGATGTTATTTGACATCACTTCTTTTCACTAGGAAGGGCCACGTACTGCCTGGGACTGAAGGGGCAACTTCCTCACATGCCTATTGGCCTTTCAGTCTGGATTAAGAAAGGCCTCTGGGAGCTGCAGCAAACTGCTGCATGACAACTTGGTGAGTAAATGCAGGGCTGCCCCCACAGAGTCATCCTCAGCAGAGGTCTGGGGGTTCCCTATTGGTCCCATGGTGTACGGGCCAGCACTGGGGACTTTGAATCCTGCAATCTGAGTTGAAGTCTCGGTGGGATCTGAGGACAATTCCTTGTGCCCCCTGTGCCACAAACCCTGCTGGGTCTTCCAAGGCTCTATCTTACTTTCTCAAATGCCATGAAAGCCTATCTTTTGCCCACTAGCTGTTGTGACTTGAGCACAAGAGGGGACGTTTGATCCAGAAGCCTGGCCATGCCTGGAGTTCTGTAGATAGGGATGCAAGCGCCATTTCTGCTGAGTCCTGAAGCTGGGCTGCAGCCTGGCCTAGGAGGCAGCCCTATTGGTTGACCTACTGGCCCAAAGTCACTTGGGCAGTGTTGGTGTTCCCCAGGGATGCTGAAGGGCCTAAGGGAGGGAGGCTCAATACTCCCCCCTATCAGTCAGGGCGGAAGAGGAGGGCTGCAAGAGTGGGCAGGTTGATGGCTGGGCCTTCTAGCGTTCGGTTGGGGACATGGTGGGGAACGCGAACTGGGAGAAATGGTTGCTGGCCTGTGAGGAATGGTTTGGCCAGTGGCGTAAGTGGACCTTGTCATTACCTACAAGGTTGTCATGCTCAAGACCCATCTGTGGGGAATTTCCTCAGCCAGGTATTTCCTCTGCTCCACGAGTGCTGCTGAGACCGAACACATAAGAACATAAGAAAGGCCATACCGGGTCAGACCAAAGGTCCATCTAGCCCAGTATCTGTCTACCGACAGTGGCCAATGCCAGGTGCCCCAGAGGGAGTGAACCTAACAGCCAATGATCAAGTGATCTCTCTCCTGCCATCCATCTCCATCCTCTGACAAACAGAGGCTAGGGACACCATTCTTACCCATCCTGGCTAATAGCCATTTATGGACTTAGCCACCATGAATTTATCCAGTCCCCTTTTAAACATTGTTATAGTCCTAGCCTTCACAACCTCCTCAGGTAAGGAGTTCCACAAGTTGACTGTGCGCTGCGTGAAGAAGAACTTCCTTTTATTTGTTTTAAACCTGCTGCCTATTAATTTCATTTGGTGACCCCTAGTTCTTGTATTATGGGAATAAGTAAATAACTTTTCCTTATCCACTTTCTCAACATCACTCATGATTTTATATACCTTTATCGTGTCCCCCCTTAGTCTTCTCTTTTCCAAGCTGAAGAGTCCTAGCCTCTTTAATCTTTCCTCGTATGGGACCCTCTCTAAACCCCTAATCATTTTCGTTGCCCTTTTCTGAACCTTTTCTAGTGCTAGAATATCTTTTTTGAGGTGAGGAGACCACATCTGTACACAGTATTCGAGATGTGGGCGTACCATGGATTTATATAAGGGCAATAATATATTCTCAGTCTTATTCTCTATCCCCTTTTTAATGATTCCTAACATCCTGTTTGCTTTTTTGACCGCCTCTGCACACTGCGTGGACATCTTCAGAGAACTATCCACGATAACTCCAAGGTCTTTTTCCTGACTCGTTGTAGCTAACTTAGCCCCCATCATGTTGTATGTATAGTTGGGGTTATTTTTTCCAATTTGCATTACTTTACATTTATCCACATTAAATGGCCTTCCACTTCTTGTGCGGCAATAGGACATCCCTACCTAGTCAGGAGAAGTGCGGCTTTTCTGCCGTATTAGAAGAGGGGTTGGGCTTGGTGGGCTTTGAAGACTTTTATAGCTCTACTGTTTTGTTTTTCAATTTTCAGTGAGTGGCTGAGCTGGAGGGCAGGTCAGGCCTGAGGGGAATGATGGGGCAACCGCACAGAACGCAACTGACTCTTCCGATATGGCCGTATTTTTTTTATCCCACTGGGTGCAGCACCGGGTATGGGATGGCCAATGGTGGGGGAAGGGAGAGCCCCCCCCTCTAGTGTTCTTCTACTCCCACCTTACACCCTACAGGATTTTCAGTGGGTGGCTAGGTGGAAGGTGCTTGCAGGATGGCTTCATCCGCAACAGTGGCTGCCCTCACAGCGGCAAGTGCCACAGATTGGCTCAATCTGAAGAGAGGTCAATATACCACTAGGTGAGACAGGCCAATTTTAGGAGCTTCCTCTGAAGGTGAGCAACTGTCCCCAGAACTTACTGACAGGAGCTTTAAAGTATTTGCAAGTGTGCATGACCAGCATGTGCAGAGCAAAGGCTGCCCGGGGGCACTGTGTCAGGCTCTGGCACCGCTTGAGACAATGGACCATCTTCAGCCACCAGGTAACCCAGGATCTGAGACAGGAATGGGGTAAGGAAGCAAGTCAAGCTGAGCAAGGCAGGCAAAAATTCATCTCGCCTTCATGGGTGCTTGCAATGATGCTCTTTTCGTGTGCCAGGGCTGACAAAACTTCCCAGACAGAGAAGCAGCAGGCCCAAAAAGTGCTATTCGGGTGCTGACTTAGCTCTTTATGCTATTATGTGCCAGCAATGCCCCTCTGCCAGGTACATTGGCCAAACCAGACAGTCTCTACGTAAAATAATAAACGGACACAAATCAGACATCGAGAATTATAACATTCAAAAACCAGTCAGAGAACACTTCAACCTCCCTGGTCACTTGATTACAGACCTAAAAGTTGCAATATTACAACAAAAAACCTTCAACAACAGACTCCAATGAGAGACTGCTGATTTGGAATTAATTTGCAACGTGGACACCATTAAATTAGGCTTGAATAAAGACTGGGAGTGGATGGGTCATTACACAAAGTCAAACTATTTCCCATGTTTATTTGTCCCCTACTGTTACTCACACCTTCCTGTCAACTGTTGGAAATGGGACATCCCGATTATCACTACAAAAGGTTTTTTTCTCCTGCTAATAATAGCTCACCTTAGCTGCTCACTCTCATTATAGTGTGTATGGCAACACCCATTTTTTCATGTTCTTTGTATATCTATATCTTCCTGCTGTATTTTCCACTGCAGGCATACGAGGAAGTGGGTTTTAGCCCATGAAAGCTTATGCTCAAATAATTTGTTAGTCTCTAAGGCACCACAAGTGCTCCTTGTTCTTTTCGCAGATAAATGAATGGAGGTTAAGTCCATTAGCCAGGAGGGTAAGGAATGGTGTCCCTAGCCTCTGTTTGTCAGAGGGTGGAGATGGATGGCAGGAGAGATCACTTGATCGTTACCTGTTAGGTTCAGTCCCTCTGGGGCACCTGGCATTGGCCACTGTTGGCAGATAGGATGCGGGGTTGGATGGACCTTTGGTCTGACCCAGTATGGCCATTCTTATGGTCTTATAAAGGGAGGGGCAGAGCCTTGTGGCAAAGTTTCTGTGGTGTAGGGGTTATCATGTTTTCCTAACACGCAAAAGGTGCCTGGTTTGAAACCAGGCAGAAACATGGTGGCTTATTCCCAGCTCCTACTGGCCTGTCCCTGCTGCTGTAGGAGCAGCAGTGATTTCTATGCTCAAAAGGTCTCTTATACTTCCCCTGCTCCCACTTTTGTCTCCTCTCCCTCTCTGAATGCCTGTGAAGTGGCTTTCTCCCTCCCGCTCCCTCCTGGAATGCTGGTGGGATGAATGGGCTGGTTGAAGAGCAGAAGAGCTCCCGACACACACTCTAACCACTGGACCCCACTCTGCTCCCAGGGCTGGAGATAGAACCCAGGAATTCTGACCACCAAACCTCCCCCCCCCGCTCTGACCACCAGACCTCACACTCCCCTTTTAGATTTTAGTCTCGCTGCCTCTTCTATCCACCCACCCCACCTGTCCATCCCTTTGCTGCAGGTTTTTGGGGTGTCACCCCTGCTCTGCATTCCCCCAGTGCAGCCCAAGGCTTTTCCTCCCCTCAACCACTCATCCTCACCCCTCTCGTGCTGGATCATCTGCTTGGCCCCCTGCCCCCTCTCGGGATGCGCTGTGCGGCTGGGGATTGTGCAACGGCCCAGCACCAGGCAACACAGAACGGACACCACGTGCCCTGCCCCACCTCATGTGAGCTGCTCTCCAGGTGCATCGGAGCCCGGTGCCCCGCATCTTGGCACTCCTGCCCCACAGGGGGTGAGCTGCAACCCCACCACACTCCGCAGAGGGGAGAAGGGTCAGGCCAGCCAGCCCTTGTAAGATGGGGAAATCACCACCAGGGTCAATGGTATGGGGGCTGTGACATACAGAGAAACGGTTGTTGCGCCGGCAGAGGGCAGCAGAGCATGCACACACACACAATTGCAAACATACACAAACACATGCATGAATCCAGACACACACACGCACAGAATTGCTAATATACACAAACATCCGCACAAATCCAGCCAACATCAACACAACTGCTAACAGATGCAAACACATGCACAAATCCAGCCACATGAACACACAGACTTGCACAGCCACAAACACCCCCTCCCCACACACGAAACCCCATGCAGAAATCAATCAATCAATACACACACGCACAATCCCCATTCTATGCACACACCTTGGGTCAGTGTGACACTGAATACTTCAATTGGATGGGGGGCCCAGCACCATGGCTATTCCCTGCCCCCAGGGCTTGCAGGGGTGGATTGGGGCACAGGGGCACGATCCAGTGCCAGCCCCGGGGTGGGGGGGTAGAGATGGGGATGGAACCGTGGCACCACCCGGTTCCTGGCACAGGCTCCTTCCAGGATTTGCATTTCTTGGTAGTTTTCACCCCATCACCACTTCCTGCCCAGCCTCCTCCTGCTGTGCAAGACGGTTCTGGGGGGACGGGAAGAACCCAGGAGTCCTGGCTCCCAGCCTCACCTGTGCTAAGGTACGAGACTCTACTCTAACCCCAGTGCTGGGACTGGACCCTAGGAGTCCTGACACCCATCTTCCTTTCCTCTAACCACTAGACTCCACTCCTCCCCTTTTGGGGAGCCAGGACTCCTGGGTTCTGTCTCCAACTCTGGGAGCAGAGTGGGGTCTAGTGGTTAGAGCAGGAGGAGCCAGGACTCCTGGGTTCTACTCTCAGTGCTACTGTGTGACACTGGGCCTCTGTTTCTCCTCCCACTTTTTGGGTGTGGAGCCTGTAAACTCTCTGGGGCATGGCCTGTCTCTCGCTGTGTCTGGGCAGCGCCTGGCCCAAATGGGCCTGATCTCAGCTGGGGCAGGGACTGTCTCTGTGTCTGTGCAGCCCCCGGCACAACAGGGGCCTTGATTCTGCCCCGGTCTCTGTAGGTGCTGCTGTTGTACAGATAAGTAGTCGTGATACTAAAAGGCGTGGCAGTGCGTGAGTGCACCACCATTGCCATGCAAGGGCTAAATGTGATTCTTATCCCTGTGACCCCCTGTGAACCCTTCCCCCCCCCCCCGATTCTCCACCCTGAGCCCCTTGTACCGCTGCCTTTGTCAACGGCAACGCAGAAAGCCACCCAGCTCTAGCCCTAAAACAAGAAGATGACCAAAAAAAACCTCACACCAACAGGAAACCAGCCCCAGCAGTTTGTGACTTCACTTCCCAAAATTATATACACAAACACACACACACAGAGCCCCGCTCAAACCGCCCCTTTGCTAATGCACCACCTCACCTCGTCCAGAGAGGTCTAGGTGGGAAGCTTCACGTGGGAGCAGTGATGGACAGCACCATCAAGGTAGGTTCTGGGATGGTCCTCCAGATGCAGGCGTCTGGGCTCCAACTGGCACTGGGCTCACACTGGGCTGTGTTCAGTTCCTCTCTCTGGTGTGCGCCTGGCTCCACAAACGCCCCCGCCCCCTGCTCTTTCCTTCTGGTACAAAAAATATCCTCTTCCTTCGCCCCAGAGAGAGACACCCACGGTGCTGCTCAGCACACGCCTTCCCCCCACCTTCCCCCCCATTCCCAGGAGTGTGCAGGAAGGGAGTCATGATTGGGGAGAGCCCGTGTCCCGAGGGGAGGGTATTTTGGGGCTTGCCCCCTCCACAGAGCATGGGGGTGCCAATAGGCACCTATGGATGGTCCCGCCAAGCAGGGCCAGGATGGAAATGGGGGGCCTGTTCCCCCAACATGGAGAATCTGGGTGCAACCTTGCTTAACGGGTCAGTCTGTCCTTTCTCTGACTCTCTCATTCCAGCTTCAGCTAGCACTTGTGGTTCATTTGCTCTTTTTCATTCCTTTCCTTCTCTAGCTTGTATGTCCTTGCTTTCTTTTTTCCCCTCTACCTTTCACGCTCTTGCTTTCTTTCCTTCTTATTCTAATATTTTTTCTCTCCCTTTATTTCTTTCTCTGCCTTTCACATTCTTTTCGCTTGCTCTCTCTCTTGCTGGTTATTTTTTTCATTCTTTTTCCTCGCTCCCTTCCGACCCAAGCGGGTTCTCCTCACACAGATTTTGACAGGTTTTCCCCCTGATCAGCAAGTGGATTAAGCACGACTTCAGTGGGTGTTTGCCAGGCCAGGAAGCAGGCTGGCCGGGTGTCTTCATGGCCATCTGCTGTCCATGCATAGGCATGGTCCTCCCCTCCTCTGGCCCTGACCTCAGTCGCTCTGTGGCTTATAAGCCTTCCCTCAGAGCTGTCAGCACCAGCCGCCTCTGCTCTAGGTGCCCAGAGGAGGAGAGGTGTGCTGGGCTCCAGCCTGGGACTCTTCCTCAGGGCCGCCCAGAGGGGGGGGCAAGAGGGGCAATTTGCCCCAGGCCCCGAGCCCCACAGGGGCCCCCACGAGAGTTTTTCGGGGCCCCTGGAGCGGGGTCCCTCACTCGCTCCGGGGGGCCCGGAAAACTCTTGCGGGGCTGGGCGCAGGAGCTTCTTCGCTCCCGGTCTTCGCCGGCGGGGGGGTCCTTCCGCTCCGGGGCAGAAGGACCCCCCGCTGGCGAATTACCGCCGAAGACGGAGCCGGACCCGCCGCCGAAGTTCAGCTCGGTCTTCGGCGGTAATTCGGCGGTGGGGGGCCCTTCCCTTCCGGGACCCGCCGCCGAAGTGCCCCGAAGACCCGCGGCGGGGACCTCCCCCGCCGCCGAATTTCCGCTGAAGACCGGACTGCGCTTCGGCGGCGGGTCCCCCTTCGGCAGTAATTCGGCAGCGGGGGGGGGCCCCCACCGCAGGTCTTCAGGGCACTTTGGCAGCGGGTCCCGGAACGGAAGGGCCCCCCGCCGCCGAAGACCCCAGGCCCCCGGAATCCTCTGGGTGGCCCTGCTCTTCCTCCCTCCTGCCTACCAAGCCTGGCCCTGCTTTCTTCAAGTGCCATGTGGGCAAGAGGAAAAGTGTGGCCACAAGCACCAAACTTGTGGGCATCAGGTCAAGCAGTGAGAATCCCAACCCCCAAAGCCACTTCTAGACCCCCACCAAAGACCTGACTCCAGTAGGGAGGAGTCACCCAGCAGGAGGGAAATGATTTACTCTTACATAGCTGGAGACAGGAAAGCACTTTGAGCACCAGATCTTTACCACCAGCTAACACAAGGTCCCACTGAGATTTGAACTCAGATTGCAGGATTCAGAGTGCTGCCCGTTACACCATGGGACCAGCTCATACTGCCCTCTCTGCACATTGGTGACTCTCATAGGGCTGGCTTGTGTAAGGGACTGTTGGCCCTTTACTAAAACTTAGTGGGGTTTTTGGTTGGCTAGTTCCCAGTCCCAATAGAAGGGGGAAGGGTCAATGGGAAATCAGGACCCTGAGACTGACATGCCCCTGGTGCAATGGTCACCAACTGGTAGGGAACAAGTGAGAATTTGTTAATGGAGAAAAATTCCTGGTGAAAATTGGCAAAGCTGTGGAGAGTTTGAAAAGTTCCAGTGAATTTACACATGGGTCTTTACACATGGGTCTCAACCTCAATTTACCTTAGGGCCAGTGCCAGTCCTCCCAGTGGGCCAATAATGTCACTCACACCGCCCAGAACCCGCCCCCCAAAACTCTGCCCCGCACCTGCCGAAGGCTCTGGGAGGAGTTTGGGTGGGGAGGGGTTCTGGGGGCAGGCGCTGGGAGGAGTTTGGGTGGGGAGGGGTTCTGGGGGCAGGCGCTGGGAGGGAGTTTGGGTGGGGGAGGGGTTCTGGGGGGCAGGCTCTGGGAGGGAGTTTGCAGCGCCGTAACATGGGCGAGGCGAGTGAGGCACTTGCCTCAGCTGCAGAAAGTGGAGGGGCGCAGCTCTACCACGATCAGCGGCGCTTCGGCGGCAGCTCTACCACTGCCACTTCTTCGGTGGCAGTTCGTCAGTGGGTCCTTCTCTCCGAGAGGGACTCAGGGACCCGCTGCCGAATTGCCACCGAAGGATGAATGAAGCGGCGGTGGCAATTCAGTGGCAGGTCCTTCCCTCCGACAGGGATCAAGGACCCGCAGCCAAAAAGCCTGGAGCTGGCCCTTGCCTCGGGCACAAAAATTCCTTGTAGGGCTCTGGGAGTTTGGGTGCTGGGTGCAGGCTCTGGGCTGGGGCAGGGAGTAGGGGGAACAGGAGGAGGGGTGGGGGTGCAGGCTCTGGGAGGGAGATTAGGTGGGCAGGAGGGTGTGTGTGGAGGAGAGGGAGTGGGGGGCTGGGGTGTGTGGCGTGGGGTGCCGGCTGGGGGTGGGTGTTGGGGGGGCGGTGGGGGGGGTATGGGGGGCGGGGATGGTGGTGCAGGCTCTGGGAGGGAGTAAGGGGTGCGGTGCTTACCGGGGTGTCCAAGGTGGGGTGGGCTGGGGGGCCTCCACGTTCTGCTGCCCCCAGGCATCACCCCCGCAGCATCCCATTGGCTGCAGGGGCTCGGGGTGGGGGAAGCGCGCGGAGGCACAGACCCACCCTGCCCTGCCATGTGGAGGGGCCGGCAGCCATTGGAGTGAGCAGGCAGATGCTGCTCAGCTGTGCTGCACTGCTGGGGCTCCTGGGGGGGAGCGCCTGGGGGCAGCAGGTGGGGCCAAGGGAGTGACCCAGTCCCAAAACTGCTGGAGCCCCACGGGTGAGACCTGGGGACCAGGACTGCCAGCCAAACTCCTTGAAGAGGAGGTGTCCCTCTCCTGTCAAAAACTGATCTTCCTCCTTCAGTTCAGTGACAGCTTGAATTGTTCCTTATCCCGGCAGAGCCAGAGGATTGAAAGCAGCAACATCAAACCCCTGTGTAGCTTGCAGGAATGGACATAAACACTCCCTGGTATCTGAGGAGATGTTCAGCTTTGCCCTTGGTCAACTACAAGGCCAAAGGGAAAGGAGGTGGCACCAAAGGGAAAGGAGAGTGAAACATGGCACATCATTGTTATGCCCATGGTGGCTGCAAAATCTTTTTATGCACTTCTTCTTATCAGCAGTGCATTATTTTCTCTGGCGTCTAGACCTTGACTATACCTTGGCCAAGAAATTTGTACCTTGATAAAATAATTGACTGCCCCTGGTGAAGGCAATGGACTTGACACCCACTGGGATGTCCCAACACCGGTACAAGTGCTAACAACACGGCTGCCTTTTAGCCATCGATTTTAATCGGGGCAATACATTGAAACAAACCCCTGTTAAATCATTTCTCAGCCCGAGTCCTTCACCCACATTCCCTAGAGCATTGGGCCACCACGTGGACATTTCATTTCCCACCTCAATTTCACAGAGACACAATTTCCTTTGCACAGATCCATGAACAGTGAAATCTTCCTGTGTCTCTGGTCTGAACCAGGGCATTCGATTCCAGTGAACCCTTCTCTCCTGCAATGGCAATGGTCAGACAGAGGGGTTGTGGCACCTGCATCCCTGGCAGGAAGCTATTGGCTCAGCTCTTTCTTTCTGCTGCTGCTGTTAGTCCATGTAACATCAAGGGTGGAATGCAAGGCTGAGTTCACGCACCAGCCCCCTGAAATATTTCAGTGCCCCAGAGAAATCCTGCCCCTGGAACAATGTGCTGGAGATTTGACTAGGAAAGGGACTGTCTGAATTGTCAGTGTGGGGAATGAACAACAATCTACAGCAATGTCGTTCACACAAACACACTCTCATCCTGCTCCAGCTGGAAGGGAAATGGGCAGGAATTCTCACTGTTCACCCAAGGGCACACTTACACTGATGCGCAGTCATGAGCGTGCTGGGGAAGCTGGTCTGAGCAATTTGAAGTGACAATTCAGTGAGAACAGAATCATCATGTAGTGGAATAATTGTATGTCAAGGAGTTGTAGCCGAGTGGTTAAGGCGATGGGCTCGAAATCTATTGGCGTCACCCCGCACAGGTTCAAATCCTGCCAACTACACAAGCACTGTGCTGTTGTTATTATCACTCTAATCTTAGTGCCTGAGCATCCACAGTGCAAACTGGAGCCAGATCTACTTTCACTCTGTGGACACCTAAAATGCTGCTGTGGCATTGCTATAGCACTTTGGAGTAGACAGTGATTGGAGGGGTTTTCCCATCCCTGTAATAGCTGCATTGGCAGAACAATTCTTCCTTTTCTTTACCACTATCTAACCAGGGCTTAGGTCACCTTAACTCTATGGGTTGGGTTGGTGGGTTGGTTGGTTGGTTGGGTGGGCGGTTCACACCCTGAGAGACGTCACTCTGTCAGTTCAGTGCCCAGCGTACACCAGCCCTTAGATCCCTCTTGGTATTTCAATGCAGGCACTGACCTGTGAGAGGAAAACATCAGCTCACAAACACACAGACTGAATTCCCCACATTTCATCTCGCTGCACTTTCCAGAAAGTCACGAAATTCAATTCATTCTTGCTAGGACAGAGAAAAAATAAGTGACACTAAGTTTTTGGCTTGGGTAAATAAAATTAAGTGTTTAATTAATATAGTAAAAACCTGTCCTGATGCCTCTAACTAACATCACAGTGTGAAATAGGAACAGAGATAAAGCTTGTCAGTGATGACTAATTTCGCAAATGATCTTCCCATTATTAATTTCCACGCTGCCCCCATTGGAGGTCTGGGCACCTCCAGTGTCATTGCTCTGCGTTCACCTTCCCCTAGAATTGTTCTCGGACATTCGCCTTCCTCTGCAGCATGGGGCTCGGGTCACTTGCTGGAGGATTCCCTGCACCTTGAGGTCTTTAAGCCACGATTTGAGGACTTCAGTAACTCAGACATAGGTTAGGGTTTTGTTACAGGAGTGGATGGGTGAGATAATGGTCCCTTCTGACCTTAAGTCTATGAATCTAGTCCCAAATTTTAGTCCTGCTTTGGGACAGTGTCTGTCATGCAAGAAACTGCCCAGTCTGCGCTAGCAGTGAGGCTCCCTCACTAACAGCTGAAATCAGGGAGAGCTGTGTGAAGTGCAGGGCCCCAGGGGTGCCTGAACAGGGGGACAACAACACCCCAGGACTTTTAAAAATGGGAGGGCTCTGAAAGGGGAGGGGCCCAGCCTCTGTAGCAGGAATGCAGGGCAGGCGAGTTCACGGCGGGCATTATGGGATACTGGTGGAGGCTGCACAAAGCTCTAGGCCTCTCGTCAAGGTGGTTTTATTTTGTCACCAAAACAGGGCAATTTTGTCGCCAGACGTGGCATTGCAGTGTGTGCACCAGCCAAAAGCTGCCAACCGAGGGAGCGTTGTGTGTTTTTCACACACCTGAGCAATATAATGATGCTGAAATAACTTTGCAGTGCAGACCTGGCCAAAGATTCACACACACACACACAGAGCTTGCAAGGAAAACGTCACCTGCTCCTCTGCTTTGCAGAATTCAAACACAAGCAAAGCTTGTCAGGCCCCAGTGGGGATGGCAGAGAGTCAGGTGTGGGCAGACAGTGTGTTTTAGCCACAGGCAGGCACCATGGCTTAGCTGGCTAAAGCACCTGTCTTGTAAACAGCAGATCCTGGGTTCAACTCCCAGTGGTGCCTTGTTGGTTAACTTTTAGGGCACCTGGTATTGGCTACTGACAGAGGACAAAACACAGAGCTAGGTGGGCCTTTGGTCCAGCCCAGTGTGGCTGTTTAAACTGGGATTGAGGAGAAGGATGAAGAGGAGCAGGCTCTGGTTGGGAGTGAGGAGCAGTGAGCATAGGAGGGACTGAGGGTTGGGTCTGAGGAGCACTGGGAAAAGAGGGGACGTGGGTTTAGGCTGAAGAGCATCTTCATTTGGGGATCCAGCAGGACAGGAGAAGGCAGCAGGTGATTCTAATTCCTTAGGGATATTCTGTGTGTTCGTGTGTGTGTGTGTGTGTGCAGGGGAGGAACATGCTCTATGCCCAGAGGCCTTTATTCCTTCAGGCTGCAAGGACAGAGGGGCTGTCAGGAAGTTGCCCCTTCAAACCCAACAACACAAAAAGGCCCTTCTGAGGAAAGGAAAAATCCTGCAGAGAAAAAGTAACCTCCAAGAGGACTCCAGCAAGACAGTGTAAGATCATGGGGAGTAGTTTATCACCTGACCAGGGACTTGAACCCTGGACCCTCAGATTAAAAGTCTGATGTTCTGCCAACTGAGCTAACCAGGCTCCCAAAGCAAAAGAGCAAGTTGGTGCAGAGGAGAAACTAGTCAAGAAAACAAGAGCGGGAAACAATAGGGGAAACCTGCTGCTGTCTCTGGCCTGGTCAACACTACGAGTTTATATCGAATTTAACAGCATTAAATCACATTAACCCTGCACCCGTCCACACAATGAAGCCCTTTATATCAATATAAAGGGCTCTTAATACCGATATCTGTACTCCTCCCCGACGAGGGGTGTAGCATTGAAATCGATATTGCCATGTTGGATTAGGGTTCGTGTGGCCGCAATTCGACGGTATTGGCCTCCAGGCGCTATCCCACAGTGCACCATTGTGACGCTCTGGACAGCAATCTGAACTCGGATACACTGGCCAAGTAGACAGGAAAAGTCCCGTGAACTTTTGAATTTAATTTCCTGTTTGCCCAGCGTGGAGCGCTGATCAGCACAGGTGACCACGCAGTCCCAGAATCAAAAAAGAGCTCCGGCATGGACCGTGCGGGAGATACTGAAGCTGATCTCTGCATGGGGAGATGAATCCGTTCTATCAGAACTCCGTTCCAAAAGACAAAATGCCAAAACATTTGCAAAAATCTCCAAGGCTATGATGGACAGAGGCTACAGTAGGGACTCAACACAGTGCTGAAACTTAAGGAGCTGAGACAAGTGTACCAGAAAGCCAAAGAATGAAATGGATACTCACAGAGGGAGGGGCGACTGATGACTGTAGCTATCCCACAGTTCCCGCACTGTCCGAAAACCATTTACATTCTTGGCTGAGTTCCCAAAGCCTGAAAGGTCAAAAACATTGTTGTGGGTGGTTCCGGGTATGTGTCATTCCCCGCCCCCGTGAAAGCCGAGGGATAAAAATTGTTTCTCACCTTTTTTCACTGTCACCGTATGTCTACTGGATGCTGCTGTGAGACACGGTGCTGCAGCGCTACACAGCACCATCCTCTTCCCTTCCCTGGCGGACGGCAGACGGTACAGTAGGACTGGTATCCGTCATCGCTGTCCCATGAGTGCTCCTGGCTAGCCTCGGTGAGATCAGCCGGGGGTGCCTGGGCAAAAATGGGAATGACTCCCAGGTCATTCTCTTCTTTAAGCGTCTGTCAGCACCATCCAGTAGACATATGGTGACAGTGAAAAAAGACTGAATGGGCTCCATGGTTGCCGTGCTATGGCGTCTGCCCAGGCAATCCAGGGAAAAGGGCACAAAATGATTGTCTGCCGTTGCTTTCACGGAGGGAGGATTGAGTGACGACATTTACCCAGAATCACCCGTGACACTGTTTTTGCCCCATCAGGCATTGGGATCTCAACCAAGAATTCCAATGGGCGGGGGAGACTGCAGGAACTATGGGATAGCTATGGCATAGCTACCCATAGTGCAACGCTCTGGAAATTGACGCTAGCCTCGGTACATGGACGCAAACCGCCGAATTAATGTGTTTATTGTGTCACTGTGTGCACTCGACTTTATACAATCTGTTTCAAAAACAGTTTCTGTAAAATCGAATAATCCCGTAGTGTAGACATACCCTGAGATTAACAACTTTGGTGGCTAATTGAAAGGCTGATGATTCAAACCCAGGTGAAGATGGAGGTGTTTTTTTTAAGTGATGAGCATCCAGTACATTTTAACAGGCAGAAAAATGCCTCAATGCTGGTCTAGCCTCATTGGGCAAGCATAAGGAACACTTTTGCCGGTGGTATAGTGGTGAGCATAGCTGCCTTCTAAACAGTTGACCTGGGTTCAATTCCCAGCCAATACAGGGATGTGATATTCTCTCCTTTGGGAGCTGGTTTAATTTCAATCATGTTGTATCACTTTATCAATGGAATGACAGAATCCATGTGCTGGGTCACTCAACACACAATGAAAGAAGAAAGGGGTGGGACTATACAATGAGCTGTTGGAGTTATCCTGGCATTACAATGTTTGGTTAACTTCTTGAAAAAGTATTTCCTTTACTTCCCTCTCCCTTTTAGACTCAGAGCCTTTAAGGTCAGAAGGGACCAGTGTGATCATCTAGTCCGACCTGCTGCACCACGCAGGCCAAAAGACCCCACCCACCCACTCCTGTAATAGACCCGGGAGGGGAGGCAGCTCTGTGCACTGCCCCTACCTCAGGCAGCACATGGAGGCCCTCTGCTCCCCTCCCCCCATGGGTGTGCAGAGATGTGCCAGCAGCACTGAGGTGGCTCCCTGCCCACTCTGCCTCCGTCCCTCTGTGCCACTCCCAGAAATGGCCGGCATGTCCCAGCATCCCCTGGGGTGGGGGGAGTGTCTCCATTCATTGCCCCTGCCCCGAGTACCGACTCCGCAGCGCCCATTGGCCAAGTCACGCAGAAGAGCCAGCCGCCATAGGCCAACATCCAAGGGCAGAGGAAGCCAAGCCACAAGGCTTCAAAAGGTGACTGGCCAAGATCCTCTAGCTTTCCCCTGCTGATGCCAAGGCTTTTTCCTCAGCTCATTTCACCACCCTCTGCCATGCAGGGGTTGGGGTTATCGCAGGTGTTACCCAAAATTGGGCCAGCCAGTAAGCAAAGGGAGGACTAATGACCCACCAGAGTTTGGCAGAAAGCAGCACATTTATTATACTGACAGTTAAGCTCAAAATAAGCAGGGCGGGGGGGAGTCACACTCGCACTCGCATACTCACGCTCCCAGGACAGGCACAGCGCTGGAGATGTCAGGATTCTGCAAAGTAAGTGTCCCACAGCGCAGCTATGGACGGTGCGATGAAGGTAAGTCTTCCTGAGGCACAATGAAATACAACACAGAGAACCACTGGCCAGGTGCTCCGGGCAAAGGGCCTCACTGGAGCTACAAGCTTGTGAGTGCTCTCCTGAGCACAGGGCCCCTTCCCCTTTTAAGGGCCTGCACCTCATGGCCTGCGACTAGAGATGACTTGGCTGCATCTGGTTGGTCACACTCCACCTTGGGCAGTGTCCATGCTCTGGGTGCGTGAGTGCTGCCTAATTAGAGTCCCAGACACCTTGTCTACCTGGGAGCTCTTCTGCTCTTCAACCAGCCCATTCATCCCACCAGCATTCCAGGAGGGAGCGGGAGGGAGAAAGCCACTTCACAGGCATTCAGAGAGGGAGAGGAGACAAAAGTGGGAGCAGGGGAAGTATAAGAGACCTTTTGAGCATAGAAATCACTGCTGCTCCTACAACAGCAGGGACAGGCCAGTAGGAGCTGGGAATAAGCCACCATGTTTCTGCCTGGTTTCAAACCAGGCACCTTTTGCGTGTTAGGAAAACATGATAACCCCTACACCCCAGAAACTTTGCCACAAGGCTCTGCCCCTCCCTTTATAAGACCATAAGAATGGCCATACTGGGTCAGACCAAAGGTCCATCCAACCCCGCATCCTATCTGCCAACAGTGGCCAATGCCAGGTGCCCCAGAGGGACTGAACCTAACAGGTAACGATCAAGTGATCTCTCTCCTGCCATCCATCTCTACCCTCTGACAAACAGAGGCTAGGGACACCATTCCTTACCCCTCCTGGCTAATAGCCATTCATGGACTTAACCTCCATTCATTTATCTGCGAAAAGAACAAGGAGCACTTGTGGTGCCTTAGAGACTAACAAATTATTTGAGCATAAGCTTTCATGGGCTAAAAGCCACTTCCTCGGATGCCTGCAGTGGAAAATACAGCAGGAAGATATAGATATACAAAGAACATGAAAAAATGGGTGTTGCCATACACACTATAATGAGAGTGAGCAGCTAAGGTGAGCTATTATTAGCAGGAGAAAAAAACCTTTTGTAGTGATAATCGGGATGGCCCATTTCCAACAGTTGACAGGAAGGTGTGAGTAACAGTAGGGGGACAAATAAACATGGGGAAATAGTTTGACTTTGTGTAATGACCCATCCACTCCCAGTCTTTATTCAAGCCTAATTTAATGGTGTCCACGTTGCAAATTAATTCCAAATCAGCAGTCTCTCATTGGAATCTGTTGTTGAAGGTTTTTTGTTGTAATATTGCAACTTTTAGGTCTGTAATCAAGTGACCAGGGAGGTTGAAGTGTTCTCTGACTGGTTTTTGAATGTTATAATTCTCGATGTCTCATTTGTGTCCGTTTCTTATTTTACGTAGAGACTGTCTGGTTTGGCCAATGTACCTGGCAGAGGGGCATTGCTGGCACATAATAGCATAAAGAGCTAAGTCAGCACCCGAATAGCACTTTTTTGGGCCTGCTGCTTCTCTGTCTGGGAAGTTTTTGTCAGCCCTGGCACACGAAAAGAGCATCATTGCAAGCACCCATGAAGGCGAGATGAATTTTTGCCTGCCTTGCTTTTGCCTGACTTGCTCAGCTTACCCCATTCCTGTCTCAGATCCTGGGTTACCTGGTGGCTGAAGATGGTCCATTGTCTCAAGCGGTGCCAGAGCCTGACACAGTGCCCCCGGGCAGCCTTTGCTCTGCACATGCTGGTCATGCACACTTGCAAATACTTTAAAGCTCCTGTCAGTAAGTTCTGGGGACAGTTGCTCACCTTCAGAGGAAGCTCCCTAAAATTGGCCTGTCTCACCTAGTGGTACATTGACCTCTGTTCAGATTGAGCCAATCTGTGGCCGCCGCCGCTGTGAGGGCAGCCACTGTTGCGGATGAAGCCATCCTGCAAGCACCTTCCACCTAGCCACCCACTGAAAATCCTGTAGGGTGTAAGGTGGGAGTAGAAGAACACTAGAGGGGGGGGCTCCCCCTTCCCCCACCATCGGCCATCCCATACCCGGTGCTGCACCCAGTGGGATAAAAAAAATACGGCCATATCGGAAGAGTCAGTTGCGTTCTGTGCGGTTGCCCCATCATTCCCCTCAGGCCTGACCTGCCCTCCAGCTCAGCCACTCACTGAAAATTGAAAAACAAAACAGTAGAGCTATAAAAGTCTTCAAAGCCCACCAAGCCCAACCCCTCTTCTAATACGGCAGAAAAGCCGCACTTCTCCTGACTAGGTAGGGATGTCCTATTGCCGCACAAGAAGTGGAAGGCCATTTAATGTGGATAAATGTAAAGTAATGCACATTGGAAAAAATAACCCCAACTATACATACAACATGATGGGGGCTAAGTTAGCTACAACGAGTCAGGAAAAAGATCTTGGAGTTATCATGGATAGTTCTCTGAAGATGTCCACGCAGTGTGCAGAGGCGGTCAAAAAAGCAAACAGGATGTTAGGAATCATTAAAAAGGGGATAGAGAATAAGACTGAGAATATATTATTGCCCTTATATAAATCCATGGTACGCCCACATCTCGAATACTGTGTACAGATGTGGTCTCCTCACCTCAAAAAAGATATTCTAGCACTAGAAAAGGTTCAGAAAAGGGCAACGAAAATGATTAGGGGTTTAGAGAGGGTCCCATACGAGGAAAGATTAAAGAGGCTAGGACTCTTCAGCTTGGAAAAGAGAAGACTAAGGGGGGACACGATAAAGGTATATAAAATCATGAGTGATGTTGAGAAAGTGGATAAGGAAACGTTATTTACTTATTCCCATAATACAAGAACTAGGGGTCACCAAATGAAATTAATAGGCAGCAGGTTTAAAACAAATAAAAGGAAGTTCTTCTTCACGCAGCGCACAGTCAACTTGTGGAACTCCTTACCTGAGGAGGTTGTGAAGGCTAGGACTATAACAATGTTTAAAAGGGGACTGGATAAATTCATGGTGGCTAAGTCCATAAATGGCTATTAGCCAGGATGGGTAAGAATGGTGTCCCTAGCCTCTGTTTGTCAGAGGATGGAGATGGATGGCAGGAGAGAGATCACTTGATCATTGCCTGTTAGGTTCACTTCCTCTGGGGCACCTGGCATTGGCCACTGTCGGTAGACAGATACTGGGCTAGATGGACCTTTGGTCTGACCCGGTATGGCCTTTCTTATGTTCTTATGTGTTCGGTCTCAGCAGCACTCGTGGAGCAGAGGGAAATACCTGGCTGAGGAAATTCCCCACAGATGGGTCTTGAGCATGACAACCTTGTAGGTAATGACAAGGTCCACTTACGCCACTGGCCAAACCATTCCTCACAGGCCAGCAACCATTTCTCCCAGTTCGCGTTCCCCACCATGTCCCCAACCGAACGCTAGAAGGCCCAGCCATCAACCTGCCCACTCTTGCAGCCCTCCTCTTCCACCCTGACTGATAGGGGGGAGTATTGAGCCTCCCTCCCTTAGGCCCTTCAGCATCCCTGGGGAACACCAACACTGCCCAAGTGACTTTGGGCCAGTAGGTCAACCAATAGGGCTGCCTCCTAGGCCAGGCTGCAGCCCAGCTTCAGGACTCAGCAGAAATGGCGCTTGCATCCCTATCTACAGAACTCCAGGCATGGCCAGGCTTCTGGATCAACTCAGATTGCAGACTTCAACTCAGATTGCAGGATTCAAAGTCCCCAGTGCTGGCCCGTACACCATGGGACCAATAGGGAACCCCCAGACCTCTGCCGAGGATGACTCTGTGGGGGCAGCCCTGCATTTACTCACCAAGTTGTCATGCAGCAGTTTGCTGCAGCTCCCAGAGGCCTTTCTTAATCCAGACTGAAAGGCCAATAGGCATGTGAGGAAGTTGCCCCTTCAGTCCCAGGCAGTACATGGCCCTTCCTAGTCCCAGGCCAGCAACCATTTCTCCCAGTTCGCGTTCCCCACCATGTCCCCAACCGAACGCTAGAAGGCCCAGCCATCAACCTGCCCACTCTTGCAGCCCTCCTCTTCCACCCTGACTGATAGGGGGGAGTATTGAGCCTCCCTCCCTTAGGCCCTTCAGCATCCCTGGGGAACACCAACACTGCCCAAGTGACTTTGGGCCAGTAGGTCAACCAATAGGGCTGCCTCCTAGGCCAGGCTGCAGCCCAGCTTCAGGACTCAGCAGAAATGGCGCTTGCATCCCTATCTACAGATTTGTGTCCGTTTATTATTTTACGTAGAGACTGTCTGGTTTGGCCAATGTACCTGGCAGAGGGGCATTGCTGGCACATAATAGCATAAAGAGCTAAGTCAGCACCCGAATAGCACTTTTTTGGGCCTGCTGCTTCTCTGTCTGGGAAGTTTTTGTCAGCCCTGGCACACGAAAAGAGCATCATTGCAAGCACCCATGAAGGCGAGATGAATTTTTGCCTGCCTTGCTTTTGCCTGGGATCAAAAAAAAGCAAGATTGCAGACTTCAACTCAGATTGCAGGATTCAAAGTCCCCAGTGCTGGCCCGTACACCATGGGACCAATAGGGAACCCCCAGACCTCTGCCGAGGATGACTCTGTGGGGGCAGCCCTGCATTTACTCACCAAGTTGTCATGCAGCAGTTTGCTGCAGCTCCCAGAGGCCTTTCTTAATCCAGACTGAAAGGCCAATAGGCATGTGAGGAAGTTGCCCCTTCAGTCCCAGGCAGTACATGGCCCTTCCTAGTGTGAAGAAGTGATGTCAAATAACATCCTGGAGAAATTCTGTCTTTCATTTTGAGGGGAAGCTGTTCGCTCTTCACCTGACCAGGGACTTGAACCCTGGACCCTCAGATTAAAAGTCTGATGCTCTACCAACTGAGCTAGCCAGGCTCACATTCAACAAAAGCAAATTTCATGCAGCAGAGAAACTAGTCATGAAAATGTGGGCAGGAAACAATACAGAAAACCTGCTACTCTCGCTCTCTTAGCAGTCCTAACCCCAGCCTGCTCCTCCATCCAGCGCCCTGAGGCCTTATTCTTTTTTAAGTTAGCTATCAAATCCAGGAGAAAACACAGATATACGAAGCAAAACGAAATCACAAACAGAAATGTCATTGGAAATACAGAAATAAAAAAGGAAAATGCAATCCCCATCACTTTACCGTGTCGGGGCCATTCCTGTATCGAGAGCACCCGCTAAGGTACATGTGTGCTTACGAGAAAGCTGGAGGAACTCATACCACAGCCAGAACATGAAACTTGACTGCTTCCAGGTGCCGCAGTAAAACCCCTTTTCCTGCTGTGATGTTGCACTCCGTGTGATTTTATGAAAATATGCTAATGAGTGTGAATATAAAGTGACTGGACTATGCTTCATGCAAAAGGTCTCTTGTAAGGTATCATTACAAAGCTTATAATCTACTGTGTGTGTTCATCCTATTTGTATGAACTGATCATTCTTGGATCTGAAACTAGAAATATGAACTATAACTCTGAGGTCCTGTTGTAATGATGCAAAGTGTGGGCCATTAGTAGTGGTTTGGACTCTTGAATGCTCCCATTAACCAGGACAACTGACTGGAGATGGCTCTGTCCTGCACCATCTGTGAGTCAGGCCAGGAAGAATGAAGGCTTGCGGGGGGTCTCACAGGACATGTGACCATGTCACCTGGTACAGGAATCCACCTTAAACCTGGGGCTCTTCCTCAGGAGAGAGACAAAAAATTCCTGCCTTGTGCCAAAGCTGTATAAGGGGGTGGAACTGAACAAACATGGCTGCAGTCATGAGACATCCCCTAGCTACCACGTGAGCTGGAACAAGGGCTGTACCAGGTGAAAAGATTGGGCCCAGACAAAAAATGAGTCTAGTCTTTGCCTCTCAGTCTGTGCATATGGGACCTTTCCCTCCAGTGGTGGAGGATTCTCCCTTTTCATCTACTCTTGTCCCAAGCAGCACAACTGGTGGGAATCTTAAATGTACAGACAAGTCTTAGGAGCAGAAAGCCCACCCAGACCTTCCATGCAATTGGCACTTGCCCCTCACTGAGCAGCATTGAAACTCCTGCAGGGTCACATCCTCTCTGGGCATGAGCAAAGCAGCAGGGTGAAAGGAACCTAGATATGCTGGGAATTGAACCCAGGACCACATACATGCAAAGCATGTGCTCTACCACTGAGCTACATCCCCAGATGGATGATGTGGGCTATAGGTTACACTCAGAGCCCTCCTGTTTCCAGAGTATCCAGTGGCCTAAGAGCAGCATGAGGGACACATTCCCGGCTCTGAGGCCAAATCTGCTATCCTGGAGGCTGCTGGTTCTTGGGGGTCACATTTCAGCAGGGCCAGATTCGATGTGTGGGGCAGAGAGAGTGGGTGCCCTGGACTCAGGGTGCAGAGATACACTCAGCCCTCTCCCCTGCTTTGGGTGGGGGGTGCTGCCACCCCCTGCTGGAAGGTAATGGGAGGGGAGGGGTGCTGTGAGTCGCTCACCACCTGATCCTGGTGGTAGCAGTGGTGTGGGAAGCTCCAGGTGTTTCTAGGATCTGCTCTTTCCACCTGCCTGTAAAGTCCAGCTTTCCCCAGTACGTTCACTGCGGTGCAATTGGGTCACTGTTTCCATGGCTGCACAGCAAAGAATCACTCCCAGTTTCCCGTCTATCTGCGGCAGGATTAGCCTGTGTCAGTGATTAATGAGGTGGATCTTGTTGTAAATTGTTATTCATTCCCCACCTTGACAATTCACACAGTCCGATTCCCAGCACCTCAGTGATCCTGGTAGCAGGAGTTGGGTCCTGAGACTTTCAGGGTTCTTTCCCCCTCCTCCTGGAGTGAACTGAGCTTTTTCCCCATCCCAGACAATCCATGAAATAACAACAGGGGCATAAAGAAAGAGGGGAGGGAACATCTCACGGCCAGGGCTGGATGTGCCCAGGGCCCCCTGCTTGTCCATTGTTTCCATGGACTTTGGCCCCCTGCTTTGCACAAGGGACAGAGAAGGATCTTGCTGTTCCTGTGTCTGTGCAAGGAAAATTGTTCTTCCCTAGGAAAGAGAGGCGGGAAATGGCCCCATGGTGGGACAATATCCTCAGGATTAAGAGCAAAGGACTCAGGCTGAGAACTGATTTAACCCCACTTATCTATCCGTAGGGGCAGACTGCTGAGCGGGCAGCCGAGCCCTGAGTAGGGGGCGGAGCTAGGCTGAGGAGGGGGCCTATAAAAGCGGCCGCCCAGCCAGGCAGCGGCACAGGAGCCGGCGAACAGGGCTGCTAACAGGGGAGTTTGAGTGGGAGTTAGTTTACAGGGGGAGTCGGAAGGGGCAGGGGGTGCAGTGCTGTGTTCCCCAGGTGAGAAGGCTGATAGAGGCAGAGACAACAGCAGCCATGAGCCAAGCAGCAGAGGATACAACGAGGATGATTGCATGCGGCAGCTGCGGAATGTACATGGTCCTAGTGGGGGCACCGGAACAGAGGTATGTATGCATGAAGTGCCGCCTAATAGAGCTGCTGGAAGAAAAGATCCAAGCTGCACCCCTGGGGGCCTTTAAACATTAGGAACCATCAGAGTTAAGGTGACGTGTACAAACTTTGTGCAGTGCTGTTGTGCATGCGTGTTATGATACAGACTCCCAAGCGTGGCCTTGGGGTGAATTCCCTGCCCCCGACAGCATCAATTTCCTCCAGACCACCAAGGGAAGTGGTGCTTTCTCCATCCATCCCTTGATGAGGTGCCTTTGTGGAGTCTGCTTTGGTCCAAAACTTGCTAGAGTGCCATACAGGAGGCCTGGGCTGTGCAGAGGGGTCAGATGAGATGATCTAAGTGTCTCTTGTGGCCTTAGTCTCCAAATCTCAGCAAAACTGAGTGTGGCACATTGAGAGCCTCTGAGGTTTCCATGTGCTGCCTGCTTGATCCCCAGCACTAACCCTGAGTGCGTGGGGGTGTCACAGGGAAAGCAGCTCAAACATGCAAAGGGGCTCGCCAGGGGCAGGACATTAGCCCTGCAGGGCAGGGGTGAGTGTGGCAGTGACATCACAAGGGCCTTGTGCAGCACCTCAGCTGATTGGTGAAAGGAGGTTGGGAGGCGGTGACCTCACAGAGCGTCCATGACAACATCCAGGTAGGACAGGCTGCAGGGCTGGGGCCATCTCAGAGACCCCGGGCTTTGCTGCAGAGAGTCTCCTTCTGTAGGTCTCCCCAGCCTAGGTCCGTGCTGATTAGGCCTCCACTGGATTCTTGTGTACAGTTCTGGGCATCACATTTTTGGAAAGATGCAGAGAAATTGGAGAAAGTCCAGAGAAGAGCAACAAGAATGATGAAAGTCTAGAAAACATGACCTAGGAGGGAAGATTGAAAGAATTGGATTTGTTAAGTCTGGAGAAGAGAAGACTGAGAGGGGACATTACAGTTTTCAAGTACCTAAAAGGTTGTTACAAGGAGGCGGGAGAAAAATTATTCTCCTTAACCTCTCATGATAGGACAAGAATCAAGAGGCTTAAATTACAGCAAGGGAGGTTTAGGTTAGACATTAGGAAAAACTTGCTAAGAGTCAGGGTGGTTAAGCAGTGGAATAAATTGCCTAGGGAGGTTGTTGAATCTCCATCCTTGGAGATTTTTAAGAGCAGGTTAGACAAAGCCCTGTCAGAGATGATCTATATAATACTTAGTCTTGCCTTGAGTGCAGGCGACTGGACTCGATGACCTCTTGGGGTCCTTCCAGTCCTATGATTCTATGATCCAAAGGTCTCTACTTGCCTTAACGTCTACAAATCTCTGCAAAACTAAGTATGGGCCATTGAGCAGCCTCTGATGTTTTCATGTGTCACCTGCTTCGTGTCCAGAAGTAACACTGAGTGAGTGGGGGTGTGGGTGTGACACAGCAGGAGCGGCTCAAAGATGCAAAGGGGCTGTCCAGGGCGGTGACATCACACTAGCCTTTTACAGGAGCTGGGCTGATTGGTCAAAGGAGGTTGGGAAGAGGTGACCTCACAGAGAGTCTATGAGCAGGGGCAGGTAAAGAGGCTGCAGGGTGGGGGAAATGGCTTTGCTGCAGGGAGTCTCCTTCTCAAGGTCTCCCCTTGAGGAGTGAGAGAGAATACAGGGTCACGCCTGTGAGCACGAGGAGGAGCCTCCTTGGGGTTTCCCCCTTTCCCCCTGCTAATTGAGTGAGAAGACAGACGTCCCTGTGGAGCAGATAAGAGCCTCAGAGAGGTTTCATGTTGTTGTTTCATGTTGTCATAGGTTTCCTTCATATGGACTGCATGACGAAGTGGAATTGATGGCAAAACATTGCCATTAAGCAGTAAAACATCTTTAAGACTCGTCTTCGATGAATCAACGAACAGTCTCCACTCATGTGGACTGTGAACGATGTTGAGGGCTGCCATCACACCATGGATGTTGTTGCAGGCTACAAGATGGCCTTCCATGAAGAAGAATGGGACAAGATCCTTTTGACGGTCCCGGAGCAGGCTACATGAGGAAATCAGTCCTTTCGTTGGACTTGCTGGCAGAAGAGCCCAGTGATGGTGCAGCTCCCCGAGCGTCAGTGACAAACGCAGCGCTCCAGCAACTGAGCTCTAGGGCTCGCTGCTGAAAGAAAAGCTTCACGAGTGACAAAGGGAAAAGGGAGGTGCTGGTCTTTAGCCAAGGGCAGGGAGCCCCACCCTCCAACACAGACCATTTCCCTCATTGTCTGTCTGCGCTGGGGCAGGAGCAATAACACGGCCTCCTGCTTTTGCTATTGCAGAGAGTCGGTTCTGACGGTCTCCTCAAACCCAGGGTGCGAAACAGGCCTCAGAGCTGACTGGGTGTAAACAAGAACTACTCAGGTAGACTGTGTCAGCTGCGAATTCAGATGTGCCCCTTTCCTGGAGAGATGGACTGAGCTGTGAGGGGACTGGAAGCGGAGCTCCCAATGTTTAACTTGCACTCGTTCAGCATCTTTCCTGCGAGTGCCTTCACTGTAGGTTAAATCCTCCAGCCCAGGACTCCCCACCAGCTGTGGGCCTGACAAGCTTTCCCTGGGATTGGATTCTGTAGAACGGGGTGCAGGGAACCAGCAGGTGCATCTGACTCCTTGGTGAGGTTTTGCATGCAAGATGTGTGTGTGAGTCTTTGTGTGTCGGAAGCAGTGAGTGTGGCACTCTCAGTGAACCGACAGAGGGCGACGGTGGTCAGAGAGAGACAAAGGAAGAATCAAGAGGCACCGATGGGCATAAGGATGATGATTGTGTTGTGTTTCATTCCTTAGATGTGGTGCCACCGCCCGTCCTTTAGCCTTGTAGTTTACCAAGAGTAAAACTAAATATCTGTTGAGATACAAGGAGTGTGTGTGTCCATTCCTGCTAGCTGCACAGGGGTTTGATGTTGCTGCTTTCAATCCTCCGGCTCTGCCGGGATAAGGAACAATTGAAGCCATCACTGAAGTGAAGGAGGGAGATGATTTTCTGACAGGGAGGGACGGCTCCTCTTAAAGGTGTTTGGCAGGCAGCCTCCTTCCCAGGTCTGTCCCGACAACACCCAGTTGAAAAGGAACCCTCCCCAGCCCTCCTCAGCCAGATGAAAAGGAGCGAGTGAGTGAGCGTGGGGGAGAGCGAGCGACGGAGGGAGATGGAATTAGCGGTCCGGGATCTCTGCGAAGGGGCGGGATGAGGGTGTTCAGTTTTGTTGGGTCAGAAAGTTGGCAACCCCAGATCCAGGGGAAACAACTCAAAGACCCAACGAGTCTGGCCAGGGGCAGGACATCAGCTTTGAGGGGAGGGGTGGGTGGCAGTGACATCACAAAGGCCTTTTGCAGGACCGCGCCTATTGGGCAAAGGTGGTGGGGAGGGGGTGACCTCAGAGAGAGAGACCCCGACATCAGCCGGGCAGGACAGAGGTGCAGGGCCAGGTCTGTCTCTGAGAGCCCCCGGCTTTGCTGCCGCAAGTCTCCTTCGGGAGGTCTCTCCTCGAGGGCTGAGAGAGAATTCAGATTCATGGATGTGAGCATGAGGAGGAAACACTGGAGTTTTCTCCTTTCCTACCATGGATTGTGCTGAAAAGAAACTTCCCTTTGAGAAGGTAAGAGGCTCAGAGACGTTTGGAACCTGTTCAGTCTGATCCACCTGGCGCAGGCAGCATTCTAGGCACAGGAAACACTGGCTTCAGGTGGCAGAATTTGATCTCCTCCCTAGGTTTTGATGGTTGGAATCCCTGGGGACATTGGGGTTTGTCCTTTTTCATTTCTCTTTTCCTCTTTCCTGCCTCCATTCCCCTCTTCTCTTGCTTCTTTTTTCCCCTTTCCCAGCTTCCTCCTCTACCGAGGAGGGATGTGTGTGGAGTGCGGCAGGGGAGGGTATTGCTCTCATTGCAGAAGTCCTCACCAAGAGGTGGGGCTGGATCTGAGAGTGATCCCCTGTGATGGTGACCTGGGCCGTCCTTTGGGACATCTGGTGAGACCTCAGCCGCCCGCCCCTCAGAGTCTCAGTGGTGATTGGCCGAGCAGGGGGCTATCGTGAGCGAGGAGACTCAGGTCCTTTTGGTCTTTTTTCAAATCAGGCAAAGAAGTCACAACCAATCCAATGTACAGGATTAATCTTGCTGCTTCTCTCCATTAATTGTCTCTTAGCAGGTGATGATTTCCTCTAATGTTCTAGGTCTTCTAAAATACTTGCTGAATAATTCCACTGAACCACTGTTGGTCTGTAGCTCACTTGAGAGCACTTTCTTCTGATGAGTCAATGTATGAAATTCAAGATCTGAGAGAGAGTTTGAATGTCAGGAGCAGTGTTTCCTCTAATTTGCTATGTCCGTGTGCGGAATGAATTTTGCTGAGTGCACCAATACGGAGGTGAGGTGTGACACCTCACCTGTCTATTGGTGCTCATTCCAAACTTCATTCTGCAGATGGATGGTGTGTGGCAGGGTGAGGCTGAAGTGTTAGGAGTGTGGAGGGGTCTGAGGTAGGGCAGAGGGTGGGGTGAAAGGGCTCTGTCTGGGGGTGCAGTGTGTGGGGTGGGGTTGGGGATGAGAGGCTGAGAGCTGGAGTAAAGGGTTGGGGTGCAGGGGTGTGAGGGCTCCGGCTAGGGATGCGGGCTCTGTGTTGGGGCTGGGAATGAGGGGTTTGGGAAGTTATGCTTCAGTTTTCCCCTTCTAAACTTAAGTCCTGTCTAACCTACAGGATGCTATGGGAATAAGACACCATGCTTTGTGGTGACATGACAAGAGGAGAGGGTGTGAGAACTACAGCAACAGAGATGGCAGTGGGGTTAGTGTCAGATTGTTTCAAATGTTGCATTCGTCTAATGACATTTAACAGCAACGCTTAGCTAACACAAAGGAGAAAGGAATTCTCTGCTAAAGATTCAACCTTCCCCTTTGGCCAACTCCACCCCTTCCCTGACTGGAGTGTGCTCACAACACCCCCACCCCCTCCAACACACACACACAAGCCCACAGCTGGGCACCCAGCACAAAGCAAGGGAGGGGGTTGCTTGGCTTACACTGGGCTACAATTTTTCAGAAGTCGTCTGCTTCAGAGATCAAATGTGCTATTTAGAATGTATTTTGATTTGCTCAATTCAAATATGACAAAACAACTGATTGGCTTCTGTTTCTAAGATATTTAAGTTTTTTACATTTTATGTCTATGTATATTGTGTAGATAACAGAGTTTTAATCATCAATTTTAAACCTAGGTCTTTTTGTGTGTTTATGGTTGCTTTACATGATAATATTTCACCTCTCCTGTTTATGTAACAATTTAAAAATCAGCAAAAGGGTTATCTAGCTTAAATGTATTAGGAAACAAAAGGCAAAAAGCTATTCTGTACATAGTTTAGTCCTATTCAGTGTCTACTCGGCGCTTCTTGGCTTGTCTCTTGTATTCATTAAATGGAGCATCTCTTGTCACTGTCCAGCAATAGTCTGCCAGCATTGATGGGCTCCATTTGCCCTGATAGCGGTTCTCCATTGTTGCAATGTCCTGGTGAAATTGCTCGCCGTGCTCGTCGCTCACTGCTCCGCAGTTCGGTGGAAAAAAATCTAGATGAGAGTGCAAAAAATGTCTCTTTAGTGACATGTTGCAACCAAGGCTTTTGTAAGCCTTGTGGAGGTTTTCCACCAACAACCTGTAGTTGTCTGCCTTGTTGTTTCCGAGAAAATGTATTGCCACTAAGTGGAAGGCTTTCCATGCCGTCTTTTCCTTGCCACGCAGTGCATGGTCAAATAAGAAAATAAGAACATAAGAAAGGCCGTGCAGGTCAGACCAAAGGTCCATCTATCCCAGTATCTGTCTACCGACAGTGGCCAATGCCAGGTGCTTGGTGGAGATTTTCTAGGTGTTGGTCTCTGTCTGCGGGGTTAGAGCAGATACGGTTGTAGCTCAGTGCTTGGCTATAGACAATGGATCTTGTGGTGTGTCCGGGATGGAAGCTGGAGGCATGAAGGTAGGCATAGCGGTCGGTAGGTTTTCGGTATAGGGTGGTGTTAATGTGACCATCACTTATTTGCACCGTGGTGTCTAGGAAGTGGACCTCCCGTGTAGATTGGTCCAGGCTGAGGTTGATGGAGGGGTGGAAGCTGTTGAAATCGTGGTGAAAATCTCCACCAAGCATTCTCAAGACTACAGTACCCACACGAGGAAATAAGGAAACAGATCAGCAGAGCCAGACGTGTACCCAGAAGCCTCCTACTGCAAGACAAACCCAAGAAAGAAACCAACAGGACTCCACTGGCAATCACATACAGTCCCCAGCTCAAACCCCTCCAACGCATCATCAGGGATCTACAACCCATCCTGGACAATGATCCCACACTTTCACAGGCCTTGGGTGGCAGGCCAGTCCTCGCCCACAGACAACCTGCCAACCTGAAGCATATTCTCACCAGCAACTGCACACCGCACCATAGTAACTCTAGCTCAGGAACCAACCCATGCAACAAACCTCGATGCCAACTCTGCCCACATATCTACACCAGCAACACCATCACAGGACCTAACCAGATCAGCCACACCATCACCGGTTCATTCACCTGCACATCCACCAATGTAATATATGCCATCATATGCCAGCAATGCCCCTCTGCTATGTACATCGGCCAAACTGGACAGTCGCTAAGGAAAGGATAAATGGACACAAATCAGACATTAGGAATGGCAATATACAAAAACCTGTAGGAGAACACTTCAACCTCCCTGGCCACACAATAGCAGATCTTAAGGTGGCCATCCTGCAGCAAAAAAACTTCAGGACCAGACTTCAAAGAGAAACTGCTGAGCTCCAGTTCATCTGCAAATTTGACACCATCAGCTCAGGATTAAACAAAGACTGTGAATGGCTTGCCAATTACAGAACCAGTTTCTCCTCCCTTGGTTTTCACACCTCAACTGCTAGAACAGGGCCTCATCCTCCTGATTGATCTAACCTCGTTATCTCTAGCTTGCTTCTTGCTTGCTTATATATACACCTGCCCCTGGAAATTTCCACTACTTGCATCCGAAGAAGTGGGTATTCACCCACGAAAGCTCATGCTGCAAAACGTCTGTTAGTCTATAAGGTGCCACAGGATTCTTTGCTGCTTCTAAAGTGTATTGATCTAACACTGACTGTAAGCTGACTTAGTGCTTGTTTTTATTAGTAATGATACTTAAAACTGTAACCTTCATCTGATAATCTCAAAGCATCTTACACAGCTGGGTCAGTATTCTTCTCCACATTTTACCAGTGCAGAAACTGAGTCACAGAGAGGGGGGAAGTGACTTGCTCAGAATCACACGGATAGTCAGAAGGACAGCTGGCTACAGAGCCATGGGACCCTGAGTCCCATTCCTTGGTCCTAACTAATAGATAAGTCCATATCTCTACTTAATTTATAATAGTTTTCAGAAGATAAAACTCTCTGATTCAGCCATTGAAGCTTCTGCTGCTGCCCCATACATGTGAGAAGATGCTCGGTCAAATCCCATTATTGAATTGTGTGGGGATTGCGCCTTTCTCTTCCCCTTTTCCCGGTGATGGAGCAGTATCTTCAGTCTGGAGGCCTGGGAACTGCAGGGAGCAGAGATGTACCTGAAACAGGAACTTTCAACTTTAAAAAAATTTGTAATTAAGTAACTTGAACTTTTTTAAACAAACACCTGCTTCTTTCTGCAGGATCTGCATGCCCTCACAGAATGAGCACCCTACACACAATGTGTGTATGCCATCTCATCCTCATCCCACCCCAGCCTACACACAGCCAACAATAAACACAAATAGCTTTAGTGTTTTTTTTTTTAAATTAAAAAGCAATTTTTCCAAGCTTTAAGAACATAAGAAAGGCCATACCGGGTCAGACCAAAGGTCCATCTAGCCCAGTATCTGTCTACCGACAGTGGCCAATGCCAGGTGCCCCTGAGGGAGTGAACCTAACAGGCAATGATCAAGTGATCTCTCTCCTGCCATCCATCTCCATCCTCTGACGAACAGAGGCTAGCGACACCATTCTTACCCATCCTGGCTAATAGCCATTTATGGACTTAGCCACCATGAATTTATCCAGTCCCCTTTTAAACATTGTTATAGTCCTAGCCTTCACAACCTCCTCAGGTAAGGAGTTCCACAAGTTGACTGTGCGCTGCGTGAAGAAGAACTTCCTTTTATTTGTTTTAAACCTGCTGCCTATTAATTTCATTTGGTGACCCCTAGTTCTTGTATTATGGGAATAAGTAAATAACTTTTCCTTATCCACTTTCTCAACATCACTCATGATTTTATATACCTCTATCATGTCCCCCCTTAGTCTTCTCTTTTCCAAACTGAAGAGTCCTAGCCTCTTTAATCTTTCCTCATATGGAACCCTCTCTAAACCCCTAATCATTTTAGTTGCTCTTTTCTGAACCTTTTCTAGTGCTAGAATATCTTTTTTGAGGTGAGGAGACCACATCTGTACACAGTATTCGAGATGTGGGCGTACCATGGATTTATATAAGGGCAATAATATATTCTCAGTCTTATTCTCTATCCCCTTTTTAATGATTCCTAACATCCTGTTTGCTTTTTTGACCGCCTCTACACACTGCGTGGACATCTTCAGAGAACTATCCACGATAACTCCAAGATCTTTTTGCTGACTCGTTGTAGCTAAATTAGCCCCCATCATGTTGTATGTATAGTTGGGGTTATTTTTTCCAATGTGCATTACTTTACATTTATCCACATTAAATTTCATTTGCCATTTTGTTGCCCAATCAGTTAGTTTTGTGAGATCTTTTTGAAGTTCTTTACAATCTGCTTTGGTCTTAACTATCTTGAGTAGTTTAGTATCATCTGCAAACTTTGCCACCTCACTGTTTACCCCTTTCTCCAGATCATTTATGAATAAATTGAATAGGATTGGTCCTAGGACTGAAACGTGGGGAACACCACTAGTTACCCCTCTCCATTCTGAGAATTTACCATTAATTCCTACCCTTTGTTCCCTGTCCTTTAACCAGTTCTCAATCCATGAAAGGACCTTTCCTTTTATCCCATGACAGCTTAATTTACGTAAGAACCTTTGGTGAGGGACCTTGTCAAAGGCTTTCTGGAAATCTAAGTACACTATGTCCACCGGATCCCCCTTGTCCACATGTTTGTTGACCCCTTCAAAGAACTCTAATAGATTACTAAGACACGATTTCCCTTTACAGAAACCATGTTGACTATTGCTCAACAGTTTATGTTTTTCTATGTGTCTGACAATTTTATTCTTTACTATTGTTTCAACTAATTTGCCCGGTACCGACGTTAGACTTACCGGTCTGTAATTGCCGGGATCACCCCTAGAGCCCTTTTTAAATATTGGCATTACATTAGCTAACTTCCATCATCATCTCGAAGAAGTTCATGAATCTGAGGACCAATAAAGACACCTTCCTTTATCTTAGCTTCACTTAACCTTGGGAATTTTCCACGGAGCTGCTTGTGTTTTGTCAATGGCCTTGACAAAGTTCTTCATCAGCCCCAGCTTGATGTGTAAGGGTGGTAACAAAATCTTCTTTGATTCAACAAGTGGTGGATGCTGAACACTTTCCCTCCCAGGCTCCAATGACTGTCGGAGTGGCCAATCTTTCTTGATGTAGTGGGAATCTGTTGCACGACTATCCCATTCACAGAGAAAACAGCAGTACTTTGTGTATCCAGTCTGCAGACCAAGCAAGAGAGCAACAACCTTCAAATCGCCACAAAGCTGCCACTGATGTTGGTCATAGTTTATGCACCTCAAAAGTTGTTTCATGTTGTCCTAGGTTTCCTTCATATGGACTGCATGACCAAGTGGAATTGATGGCAAAACATTGCCATTATGCAGTAAAACAGCTTTAAGGCTCGTCTTCGATGAATCAATGAACAGTCTCCACTCATGTGGATTGTGAACGATGTTGAGGGCTGCCATCACACCATGGATGTTGTTGCACGCTACAAGATGGCCTTCCATGAAGAAGATGGGACAAGAGCCTTTTGACGGTCACGGAGCATGGAAACCCTAACGTCATCTGCCAGGAGAGTCCACTGCTGTAGTGCGGAGCCCAACAGCTCTGCCTTACTCTTGGGTAGTTCCGAATCCCTGACAAGGTCATTCCGTTCACCTTGTGTTTTGAGGTGTGGTTCAGAGGAGGAGGATGGGAGAAAATGTGGGTCCTGTGACATTGATGGTTCAGGACCAGAAGTTTCGTCCTCTTCCTCTTCCTCGTCTGACTCAAGTGAGAATGATTCTGGTGCATCAGGAAGTGTCAGTCCTTCTCCGTGGGGTACTGGGCATAGAGCTGATGGAATGTTTGGATAATGCAGCGTCCACGTTTTCTTCTTTGTCACACCTTTCCCAACTGGAGGCACCATGTAGAAGTAACATTTGCTGGTATGATCTGTTGGCTCTCTCCACATCATTGGCACTGCAAAAGGCATAGATTTCCTTTGCTGTTCAACCACTGGCGAAGATTTGTTGCACAAGTGTTGCACCATATGTGTGGGGCCCACCTCTTGTCCTGATCTCCAATTTTGCAGCCAAAAGAAAAGTGATAGGCTTTCTTAGCCATAGTGGTTCTACTGCACTTTGGTGATGCAAAAGTCACTTCGCCACAAACATAGCAGAAGTTATCTGCACTGTTCACACAAGTATGAGGCATCTCTGCTCACTTTGGCTAAAGAGAAATGGGTCCCTTTGCAAAATCAAACACTGACAAATAAGAGAGCAAGACACTGTATGATTTCTAGAGCTGATATAGGGCAATTGGTTCAGCTTCATTATGATTGCATCATCCATGACTTCTAGGAATAACATGATGCAATTCATACCATGTATGAGGCAATACCAGCTTCAGACTGTATCCTTCATTGTTTTGCCTAAAAAGCAAGTACTGTCCAAACCCATTCATAGATTTATTCATAGGTCCAGTCAAAGATGGATTTTAGTCATTACTGGTTAAATTGAGATCCCTTCCCTTTATAACTCACTTCTCCGCCATTCCCAAGTCAAGGGTCATAAATACTGACTCAATAGCATATCTTGAAAACTAGAGCCAATCAAGAATTTTAAGCATCATTTTCATTCTGAGTGACCCAGAATTAGTAAAGTTGGACTCCATTTATTTCAGAAGCATTTTGGCTGTAGAGCAGTGTAACAAGCCTCTCCTAGCTGCCTCCTGGTGGGGGGAGGCTGGGGAGCTTTGGGGACCTGTTTGAGAGGGTCACTAGTAGCAGCGTAGCACAGGAGGTGTCCTATCGGGTTGAGTCATTGCAGATGATGATGTAGTGCAGCAGACCCCCATTTTGCCAACCTTGCATTAGGCAGCTTTCCATGTTAAGCGAACTCCCAGTGCCCACAGGTGCAGCAGCCGGCGATTTGTCCTGTGGCCGCTAGGTGGCGCTGCAGCCTGGCACTTTCCCGTTCCCCTGGGTATGGGACAGGGCCGCCCAGAGGGGGGGGCAAGAGGGGCAATTTGCCCCAGGCCCCGCGTCCCGCAGGGGCCCCCACGAGTGTTTTCTGGGGCCCCTGCGGTTCCGGTTGAGCTCCCGCAGGCATGCCTGCGGCAGGTCCACCGGAGCCCGGGACGAGTGGACCTGCCGCAGCCATGACTGCGGAGGGGGCGCTCGTCCCGCGGCTCGGCTGGACCTCCCGCAGGCACGACTGCGGCAGGTCAAGCGGAGCCGCGGGACCACGGCACCCGCCGCAGTCACTCGTCCCGGGCTCCGCGCGACCAGCCGCAGGCATGCCTGCGGAGCTCAACCGAGCCAAATGCCGCCCAGATCTTCGGCGCTGGGGTCTAGAGCCGCCCCTGAGCGGGGGCCCCCCGCCGCCGAAGACCCCGGGCCCCCGGAATTCTCTGGGCGGCCCTGGTATGGGAAGGTTTGAGAAGGTGACCTGGCCCCACCCGGCCCCGGTTAGTTGCCGTCAGTGGGGTCTGCTGTGTAAGGGCTGAAAGAGTCAATTTGACTGGCATTTTATGATCTTTCAATCATGAAGGGGAGCAACTGCTTACCCTGACTGAAGCATCTTATCTCGTTTCCAAATTAAAGTGTCTCCTCTTTGTGTGCGAAGAGACAGTTTAAGGGGACGCCACAAACGGGAGATGCTTTTGGTTTGGAAAACGAACTATTTTTGCAAAGATTTTTCATCCAAATTGATTTAGGATTAATGGGGTCAAATTCCATGCTGTGCCCTGTGGCTTTAAGGCATTGGAGAACTGCTGAAGAGGTTAAAGGCCGCAGAGCTGGGTAGCTGGGTGTGGGGCCTCCAAAGTTATTGTGTTCTGGTGAGACTGAGCAGTTGTGGGGATTGTGCAAGCTGTGGTATTTACATGCACATAGAAAATGTAATGAAACTCCATTTTTAAAACCACTCATGTCTGGGAATGGAAGAGAAGCTCTTTGAAATAAGTGTCCCCTTCATACTCTTCAAGAGGCTGGCCAAAGCCTGAGCGTCACGGTTTGACTGTTCCCCCATTTCAAAGCAATTGTTAGTCATCAAGTTCCCCTTCGGGAACAAATTGTTTCATTCCCAGTTGCTTTGATGTTGCTTCAAGTTTTGCTGGAGAGCAGATATTTTTATTATCATTTTCCTCAGTTAAAATATATTGAACTATAACAAAGAGCAGGAACAGGGCAGGGATAGGGGAAAATGTCATTTCATCCACTGTAACAACAAAAGTAGTTAGGGTAAATCAGAGAGATTCCCTTATTCCCTGTATTGTCAGAGTGGGGAATGAACAACAATCTACAGCAATGCCATTAACACAAACACACTCTCAGCCTGCTCCAGCCAGAAGGGAAATGGGCAGGAATTCTCACTGTTCAGCCCTGGACACACTTACACTGATGCGCAGCCGTGAGTGTGCTGGGGAAGCTGGTCTGAGCAAACAATTTGAAGTGACAATTCAGTGAGAACTGAATCATCATGCAGTGCAACAGCTGTACATCAAGTAGGTGTGGCCGAGTAGTTAAGGCGATGGACTAGAAATCCCTTGGGGTCACCTCATGCAGGTTTAAATCCTGCCAACTACGCAAGCACTGTGCTGTTGTTGTTATTATTGTAGTCTTAGTGCCTGAGCATCCACAGTGCAAATTGGAGCCAGATCTAGCTTCACTCTGTCTACACTTAAAATGCTGCTGTGGCATTGCTATAGCACTTTGGAGTAGACAGTGACTGGAGGGGTTTTCCCATCCCTGTAATAGCTGCATTGACAGAACAATTCTTCCTTTTCTTTACCACTATCTAACCAGGGCTTAGGTCACCTTAACTCTATGGGTTTGGGGGGGGGGATTCACACCCTGAGGCCTGGTCTACACTAGGACTTTAATTCGAATTTATCAGCGTTAATTCGAACTAACCGCTCAACCGTCCACACCAGGAAGCCATTTAATTCGAACTAGAGGGCTCTTTAGTTCGAATTTGGTACTCCACCCCGGCAGGTGGAGTAACGCTAAATTCGCACTTGCTAGCTCGAATTAGGCTTGGTGTGGATGCTAATCGAACTTAGCAGCTCCGGGAGCTATCCCACAGTTCACCACTCTGTTGACGCTCTGGACAGCATTCCGAGCTTGGATTCTCTGGCCAGCCACACAGGAAATGACCCGCGAAAATTTGAATTCATTTTCCTGTCTGGGCGGTTTGAATCTGACGTTCTGGTTGCACATCGGGGCGAGCTCCGCAGCACCTGCAACGATGCAGAGCTCTCCAGCAGAGGAGTCCGGGCAATCCCAGAATAGAAAGAGGTCCCCAGCATGGAGTGACCGGGAAGTCCAGGATCTGATCGCTGTGTGGGGCGAGGAGTCTGTGCTCTCGGAGCTGCGCTCCAACAAGCGGAATGCGAAGACCTTCGAGAAGGTCTCTAAAGCCATGAAAGACAAAGGATACAGCCGGGATGCGATGCAGTGCCGCGTGAAAGTGAAGGACCTAAGACAAGGGTATCAAAAAGTCAGAGCGGCAAACGGACGCTCCGGAGCCCAGCCCCAGACATGCCACTTCTACGAGGCACTGCATGCCATTCTAGGTGGGTCTGCCACCAGTGCCCCACCAGTGACGGTGGACTCCGAGGACGGAATAGTGTACCGGGACAGTTCCCCTCCTGTTCGCCGATGGGGAAGATGAGGAAGGGTCTTTAGAGGACGGCGCAGGCGACATCGAACCCACTCCCGCTTTCCCTGACAGCCAGGATCTCTTCATCACCCTCACAGAGATCCCCTACCAACCGTCCCCGCCCGTTAACCAGGACTCGGAATCAGGGGAAGGATCAGGCGGTAAGTGCTCCAAACAGGGAAACATTTATTTTTTTAAGAAACAGGGATTTATATAAAAAATAGAAATACTATATAAACATTTTTAAATATGAAACTAAACAAACAGCAGGTCTACACAAACAGCAATGGAGCAATAGTCCTCTGGGGATATTTCAAAAAAGCTCTCAGAGAGCAGCTGGAAAACCCTCAGCAAGAGGTTTCTTGGGAGAGGTGCTTTATTGGGTGCTCCGTTGAAGCACACTCTTCCGCGCCATGCCATCCTCAGGTAGAGGGGGACCATCGCCTCTACGAGCATGGCAGCGTAGGGTCCTGGTCTGTGCAGGGCTTCTATTAACATCCGCTCTCTCTGTGTGCGCCTGACACGCCTCAGGGTGATGTCGTTGTGGAAGTGCTGCATCTAATTAGTGGAATTAGTGTACTGTTACTATTGTGCATGGTAGACTTTTACTTTGCATAAGAATGACCCTCGCTTAACAGAGTTTTACTTTGCATAAGAATGACCCTCGCTTAACAGAGTTTTACTTTGCATAAGAATGACCCTCGCTTAACAGCCACGTGTTGCAGGCCTCAGAGGAAAAGCATACAGGGGTCTTTCGCGGTCACTGGCGGGAGATGCCGCATAACGCTCATCTTTTCTGCTTTGCACATTGCCTCCAGCAGGAGAGCACAGCTAAGCACTATCTGATAAGCAGTCTGTACTGTAAGGCTTACCAGGACTTTGTGCAAGAGGGATGCAGCTGTCTCTCCTCGCTTGTGCGCTATCCAGTGCAATCGCGCCGCCAATGAGAGCGTATTCCGAAATCTCGGACTAGTTCCGAGATCTCCTGAGACTTGGTTCCCTGTTTGGTCTTCTTAACTGAAAATGACTAGACTGTGTTTACTGTTGGCAAACATGTATTTGTTCAAGGAAATCACCTACTTTTCGCATCACACAGCTTCGGCTCCTTCACGGACTGCCCCGCCATCCCCCGCAGAGGCTGGCTCAGATTAGACGCCGAAAAAAAAGACAAGGGACGACATGTTCCAGGAACTGATGGCCAGCTCCAGAGCGGAGGCGGCAGAGCAGAGACAGTCGAGGGAGAGCCTGTGTCAGCAGCATCGCACACACCTGGAACGGGAGGATAGGTGGCGGCAGGAAGACCAGCAGGCGACTCAAACGCTGCTTGGTCTAATGAGGAGCAAACGGACACGCTCCGGCGCCTTGTAGCTGTTCAGCACGACCACAGGCAGGCGGAGAGAGCCCCCCTGCAGTGCATCTGGAACCGCCCGCCAACGCCACGAAGTCCTGTCCCCCCCTCACCCAAAGTGAAAAGAAGGAGCGGCGGAAGGGGCCGTGAGAACTGTCAAGGCACCGCAGCAGAGCGCTAATGTACAAGACACCTCTCGCGCTGTAAATTTGTAGAAGTTCTTCCCTTACAGGATCACCCAGTCCCAAATCCAAGTTTCAACCCCACTGTGTATAACATTATTAAAAGCGGTTTGCTGTTACTCTCTGTTTCCGTCCACGTTTCTCGTGTCAGAAGACTTTGTGGGGATTTTTAATTACAGTGCATAGCCCACATTACCAGGGTACAGACTTGGGGCAGGGTCAACTGCAGGGCACACACAGACTGCAGTCACTAGGCACCAGGGACAGTCTGTGTGGTGTATGCTGCCCCGGTCTTTCCTTGATGTGTAGGGTCCTGGTGCCTGACATCCCCGAATGTAAAGGCAGGCTTCCCTTCACATGCATTTGGACCGTAGTCACGATCCTCCCCGGTGCCCCGAGCCCCAAAAAGAGACCTCATCCAGGGGCAGATACTCACCCTTCCCCCCCACCCCTCACCCCTTCCAACGCCCAAACCCACAGCCGTCATGGTAACCCCTATCCAAGGACGGCACCCCTCGCCCCTTCCTGCAAACCCACCCATCAGTGCACACCTTAACCAGCACAGAATGCTTCCATGTTTCAACGAAGAAACAGAAATGCAAAGTCAACGAAAGATTTATTATTAATTACTAAAACATGTCCTTAGTTTTAAAACGTCCTTGGGAAGTGGGGAAAACTTGGTTTATGATCAGGCTCTCTTAAAATCAAGTGGACAGTCACAGGTTACCCTGCTCTGCGAGGAAACTCGCTTTCAAAGCCTCCCTGATGCATATCGCTTCCCGCTGGGATATTCTCTCAGCACGGGTGTCTGGCTGATCATAAACAGCAGCCAGGCGATTTGCCTCAACCTCCCAAGCGGCCAAAAAGGTCTCGCCCTTGCTCTCACAGAGATTGTGGAGCACACAGCAAGCAGCAATAACTACGGGGATATTCTTCTCGCTGATGTCCGAGCGAGTCAGTAAGGTCCGCCATCTCCCCTTGAGACGTCCGAAAGCACACTCCACCACCATTCTGCACTTGCTCAGCCGGTAGTTGAAGAGTTCCTTTTCAGTGTCCAAGGCGCCTGTATAGGGCTTCATGAGCCAGGGCATTAGCGGGTAGGCCGGGTCCCCGAGGATCACTGTAGGCATCTGCACATCCCCAACCGTTATTTTGTGGTCCGGGAAGAAAGTGCCTGCCTGGAGGCGTCTAAACAGACCAGAGTTCCTGAACACACGCGCGTCATGAACCTTGCCCGCCCACCCGACGTTGATGTTGGTAAAACGTCCCCTATGGTCCACCACAGCTTGCAGCACCATTGAAAAGTAGCCCTTTCGGTTAATGTACTCGCTGGCCTGGTGGGCTGGTGCCAGGATAGGGATGTGAGTCCCATCTATAGCCCCACCGCAGTTTGGGAATCCCATCGCGCGAAGCCATCTATGATGACCTGGACATTTCCGACAGTCACTACCTTTGAGAGCAGTTGCTCAACGATTGCGTGGGCTACTTGAATGACAGCAATCCCCACGGTAGATTTGCCCACGCCAAAGTGGTTCGCTACTGACCGGTAGCTGTCTGGCGTGGCAAGTTTCCAGAGGGCTATGGCCACTCGCTTCTGCACAGTCAGGGCTGCTCGCATCCTTGTGTCCTGGCGCTTCAGGGCAGGGGACAGCAAGTCACACAGTTCAAGGAAAGTGTCCTTACGCATCCTGAAGTTTCGCAGCCACTCTGTGTCATCCCAGACCTGCAGCACTATGCGGTCCCACCAGTCTGTGCTTGTTTCCCGGGCCCAGAATCGCCGTTCCACACCATGAACTTGACCCATTGCCACCATGATCTCCACTGCCCGGCGTACCCTGCTTTCTGAGAGGTCTGCGCCACTCTCCTCACCGTGCTGCCAGAGCCTCCTCGCCCGGTTTCTCAGCATCTGACTGTGGAAGAGGTGGACGATAACGTGCGAGGAGTTGACAACGGCCATAAGTGCAGCGATGATCGCAGCGGGCTCCATGCTCGCAGTGCTGTGGCGTCCGCGCTGTAACCGACCAGAGAAGGGCGCGAACAGATTTCCCGCCGGCGCTTTCAAGGAAGAGAGGGAGGGCGGGATTGACGGTTCAATGACGACACATTTTTCCCCCCAGCATGCATTGGGGGGAAATCCCACAATTCCAATGGGCAGCGGGGAGTGCGGGAACTGTGGGATAGCTTCCCACAGTGCACCGCTTCCAAAGTCGAAGCTGGCCCCGTGAATGTGGACTCAGCAGTTCGAATTTGTGTATTTAGTATGGATACACAAATTCGACTTATTAAGGTCGAATCCACAAATTCGACTTAAGTAGATTCGAAATAGTCCTGTAGTGTAGACAAGCCCTGAGAGACGTCGCTCTGTCAGTTCAGTGCCCAGCGTACACCAGCCCTTAGATCCCTCTTGGTATTTCAATGCAGGCACTGACCTGTGAGAGGAAAACATCAGCTCACAAACACACAGACTGAATTCCCCACATTTCATCTCACTGCACTTTCCAGAAAGTCATGAAATTCAATTCATTCTTGCTAGGACAGAGAAAAAATAAGTGACACTAAGTTTTTGGCTTGGGTAAATAAAATTAAGTGTTTAATTAATATAGTAAAAACCTGTCCTGATGCCTCTAACTAACACCATTGCGTGAAATAGGAACAGAGACAAATCTTGTCAGTGATGACTAATTTCACAAATGATCTTCCCAATATTAATTTCTACGCTGCCCCCATTGGAGGTCTGGGCATCTCCAGTGTCACTGCTCTGCGTTCACCTTCCCCTTAGAATTGTTCTCGGACATTCACCTTCCTCTGCAGCGTGGGGCACGGGTCACTTGCTGGTGGATTCCCTGCACATTGAAGTCTTTAAGCCACGATTTGAGGACTTCAATAACTCAGACGTAGGTCAGGGGTTTGTTACAGGAGTGGGTGGGTGAGATTCTGTGGCCTGCATTGTGCAGGAGGTCAGACTAGATGATCATAATGGTCCCTTCTGACCTTAAGTCTATGAATCTATTCCCAAATTTGGAAAATTGTGCAGTTCAGAATGTGAATAGTGACCCCGTCTCCTTCCTGCACCTGCTCTACCTTGCTCCACAGCAGCTTCTCCCCCTGCAGAGTCACTCCAGCACGGCAGTGCAGCCGCCCAGGGTTCAGCAGGGGCCCCGGCAAGGACAGTGGGTGCAGCTAACTGCCCGGTGTGCCTGGCAGTGATTCAGCTGTAAAAAAGCAACCCCCCCTCCACAGAAGTACAAAGACCTGATTTCCCCAACTTTAACATCATGACCCCCTGTAGAAAGCCACACGTGTCAGTTGTATTTTCACAGGGAGATGCAAAAATCAAGTGACATCAATTTTTAAGTTGAGTAAATAAAGTTGAGGAGATAGTTGTTAACCTCACAAAAATATATTAAAGATCCCTCAACATAACACCTGAAGGTGAAATATGAACAGAGACAAACCTTGTCAGCAAAGGCTCATTTCCCAAACGGTCCTCAAAATGTGACTAATTCCCACCCCTCCTCCACAGGAGCTCTGTGCAGTGTCACTGTTCTGCAGGCAGCTTCCCATTCAATGCTGTTGTGGGACATTCCCAGACTTGGAAATGTACGAACGACAGAATTTGAAGAGCAAACCTGGCTCCCCGCACCAGGCGGGATTTGAGTGTTTTGTCCCTGTCACTTAGAGTTTGTCAATAGTACAGGACTCCAGGCTCTGCTTGAGGGATCCTGGCACAGGGGCTGGGGTGGGGGGAGGGAAAGGATTGTAGATTCTGACCTGTGCTCTAGAGAGGAGGTAATAATTGAAGGAAGCGTGTTTGTCTCCTCTCCTCCTCAGTGTCCTAGGGCTGGAATTCTACATTCCACAGGACCAAATGAGGGGGTGATGCCACTTGGTTAATGGAAACCAGTGCTCCAGGTGCAGCTTGAACTCACAACCTCAGCATAGCTCCTCAGCACTGCTCTATAAGTACTGTGCACTAACTAATTGCACCACTGGAGAACATGCTTGCTATGATTTTCTGAGCCCCCCCCCCCCAGGTTGATAAAGGCAAGGAGTGACCCCAAAACTGAGCTGAGAGCGGATAGCAACAAGTGTTGGTACTTGGTGGGGTGGATTCTTCTTAAGGGTTCCAGGCACCATTTCACCCTTTTGTTCTTCCCTGTGTAATAACAGAGCTGGTTAAGACTCAATGGAGAATCTTGCTGCAGACCAACAGATCTGAAATCACTGATAACCAGCTCTAAGCATTAGTCCTGCTTTGGGAGAGTGTCTCTCATGCAAGAAACTGCCCAGTCTGCGCTAGCAGTGAGGCTCCCTCACTAACAGCTGAAATCAGGGAGAGCTGTGTGAAGTGCAGGGCCCCAGGGGGGCCTGAACAGGGGGGAACACCACCCCAGGACTTTTAAAAATGGGAGGGCTCTGCCTTGCCACTTTGTAATGACCATAAGGGCAAGTGAGGGTGGAGAGCAGTGAGCAGGAGGAAGGGGCAGCATAGGAGTCTATCCAGCTCTGAATCTTGTTTTCTCACAGTAGCCAATACCAGGTCTCCCAAAGCCACTCCTCAAGGCAGCACTGGGAGTTGAACCCAGGATCTCCTGTTTACAAACAGGCACTTTAACCAGCTAAGCCATGGTACCTGCTGTTATTTAAAGCATCGTGTCTGCCCACACCTGACTCTCTGCCAATCCCCACTGGGACCTGACAAGTGTTGCTCCTATTTGGATTGTGTAAAGCAGAGGAGCAGCTGAAGTTTTGCTCCCAAGGTGTGTGTGATATTCTTTGGACAGGTCTACACTACAAAATTTGGTTGGTGTAATTACATTACTTAGGCTGGCAATGCAGTTATATCAACCTAATCCCAGTGTAGAATAATAGAATATCAGAGTTGGAAAGGACCTCAAGAAATCATCTAGTCCAACCCCCTGCTCAAAGCAGGACCACTCCCCAGACAGTTTTTTGCCCCAATCCCTAAATGGCCCCCTCAAGGATTGAACTCATAACCTGAGGTTTAGCAAGCCAATGTACAAACGATTGAGCTATTCCTCCCTCCAGATGGTGACTCAACTGTCAGAACTTTCTGGAGCTATGAAATGGGAGAGGCCCAGCCTCTGTAGCAGGAATGCAGGGCAGGTGAGTTCACGGCAGGCATGGTGGGATACTGGTGGAGGCCAGTCATGGTGATATAATGACCAGCAGCATTTACACTGACAATTTGTCTTTTTAAGTTTGCTGCAAAAAGCTCTAGACCTCTCGTCAAGGTGTTTTTATTTTGTCACCAAAACAGGGCAGTTTTGTCGCCAGACGTGGCATTGCAGTGTGTGCACCAGCCAAAAGCTGCCAACCGAGGGAGCATTGTGTGTTTTTCACACACCTGAGCAATATAATGATGCTGAAATAACTTCGTAGTGCAGACCTGGCCAAAGATTCACACACACACACACACACACACACACACACACACACACACACACAGAGCTTGCAAGGAAAAGCTCACCTGCTTCTCTGCTTTGCAGAATCCAAACACATGCAAAGTGTGTCAGGCCCTGGTGGAGCTGTCAGGGAGTCAGCTGTGGGCATCACTGTGTCTTAGCTCTAGGTAGGCACCATGGCTTAGCTGGCTAAAGCACCTACCTTCTAAACAGGATGATCCTGAGTTCAACTCCCAGTGGTGCCTTGTTGAGTAACTCTTTGGGTACCTGATATTAGCTGCTGTCAGAGGACAAAATACAGCATTAGGTGGGCCTTTGGTCCAGCCCAGGGTGGCTGTTTTTATGGTTTAAATTACACTCACAGGCACTGATAACAGAGTTACTGAAAGTTTGGGAGTTAAGAGCTGATAGGTCAGTGTTCCAGCCCATCACAGATGACCCCCCTCCCTCTGGGACAGGGGCAGGTCTGGGATCTCACACCAAATGCTCATTGTGGCTGCCAGAATCTGTGGGCAGCTCATTTAGTTTCCACCCAGGATTGAGTCCTGCTTCGTGCACCGTGTGTGAGAATGAAAATCCTAAACCGCCCTTTGAAATAACGAAAGCAGCAGGACATGTTATTGTCCCTGTCCCAAAGCAGACAGACCAATGGAGAAATGCCATTGACTCCAGGCAATACTCCACTGCCATTTTACCTTTTCACTTTGCTAAACTCCTCCCAACTTTGAGGGCTCCCAGAACCTGATATTGAGCTTGAGCTGAGATGTCTACAGTGCAAATTTACCACCCCATGGCCCTAGCCTGGGAGCCTGCACTGGCACGGGACAGCCCTGGGTGTTTCATTGCAGTGTGGACATAGCCTAGCATTATGTCTACACTGCCATTAACACACCCAAGTCACTATTCTCAAACCCTGGGTCAGTTGATTCAGGCTTGTGGGGCTTGTGCTGCAGGGTTATAAAATTACAGTGTAGACACTTGGGCTTCAGCCCAGCCTCCAAGACCCCACGAGGGGTGAGGGTCTCCGAGCCTGGGCTCCAGTCTGAGCCCCAGGAGCCCAAATCAGATCATCCAGGCCAGCCGGGCCACAGGGATTTTATCACAGTATAGATGCCCTCTCAGGGTATGTCTACACTGCAATGTAAGCCCAGGGTTAGCAGAGTCATGTCAGCAGCCCCAACACATAAACATAAACCAGAGGGAAAGACCCACCCCCAAATAAGCTAGGCAGTGTCCTTCTCCCTACGGTTCATAAGTCCAGCAACCAAAAGTCCTTTAACATGAGCCATCCCCTCTCCCACCCCACTCACAGCTGTTGTCCTTAGTCAGTGCAAGCCCAGAGGTGCCTCTGTAGAGTTCACCTGCCTGCCTGGGTGGAAAAGGGGGAAAATAAGAAGGCACCATACTCACTGTGTTGTCTAGGGACTCACTCATCCCTCCACTGCCACCCTGTCCTAACATTGATCTAACCCCTAAATTTTAGTATTGGGACCCAGTCCCCAGCCTCACTCCCAACCAGAGCCTGCTCCTCTTCACCCTTCTCCTCTGTCCCAACCCACAGCCCCCTCCTATTCCCAGTGCCCCTCAATCCCAACCCACAGGCCCCTTCTATTCCCAGTGCCCCTCAATCCCAATCCACAGGCCCCCCGCTCCTCACGCTGCTCCTCAATCCCAACCCACAGCTCCCTCCTTCCCTCCAGCAGCAGGTGCTTCAGACCCTCAGGAAGATTTTCTTGCAAGATTTTGTGTATGAGTCTGCATGTGGATTTACAGTATGTTGGAAATAGGTTGGGTTGCTTGCCGAAATGATCACTTGTGGCTGGTGTTGCATTCCCAGTCTCCATGTTATTGGGGCAGGAGAAACAAAGGGTTGTTATCCTCGATGTGTGAACCAGGGACTCAACCCTGGGTGGAAACTAAATGAGCTGCCCACAGATTCTGGCAGCCACAATGAGCATTTGGTGCGAGAGCCCAAACCTGCCTCTGTCCCAGAGGGAGGGGGTCATCCACGAGGGGCTTGGCCCACTGACCTATCAGCTCTTAAATCCCAAACTTTCAGTAATTCTATTATCAGTGCCTGTGAGTGTAATTTAAACCATAAGAAAAACCACACTGGGCTAGACCAAAGGTCCATCTAGCTCTGTATTTTGTCTTCTGACAGTAGCCAATACCAGGTGCTCTCAAAACATCTCAACAAGGCACCACTGGGAGTTGAACCCAGGATCTCTTGTTTACAAAACAGGTACTTTAACCAGCTAAACCATAGAGCCTGCCTGTGACTAAGGTACAGTGTCTGCTCACACCTGACTCCCTGGGCCCCACCTGGCCCCACAAAGCAGAGGAGCAGGTGAGGTTTTCCTTGCAAGCTGTGTGTGTGTGAATCTTTGGCCAGATCTGCACTACAACGTTATTTCAGCAGAATTATATTGCTCTGGTGTGAAAACACACAACGCTCCTCGGTCAGCAGCTTTTGGCTGGTGTACACACTGCAATGCCACGTTTGGCGACAAAACTGCCCTGTTTTGGTGGCAAAATAAAACCACTTCAATGAGAACAGTAGAGCTTTTTGCAGCAAACTTAAAGTGACAGAGTGTCAGTGTAGACACTGCTGTTCATTATATCACCATAACTGGCCTCTGCCAGTATCCCACAATACCCTGTGTGAACTCGCCTGTCCTGCAGTCCTGCTACAGAGCCATGGGCCTCTCCCCTTTCATAGCTCCAGGAAGTTCTGACAGCTGAGCCTGCTGCTCTGCTCCAGCAGCCAGGAGCAAATCACTGCTGTGGATGCTGCTCTCTCCCACCCTGCGAACACAGATCAGGGTGGTGGGAACTTCCTTGAATGGGGGAGCACCGGCATCTGAACTATGACACCCCCAGGACACCCCTTCCCTCGAGGAGGCTTTTACCGTCTAAACAGGGACTTCTGTTTTCTAGTAAAATCACTAAAAGGGAAGGAGAAAACTCGAAAGAGGTTCCTCCTGGCGCTCACGTCCGTGAACCCCAATACTCCCCCAGTCCTCAAAGAGAGACCTGGAGAAGGAGACTTGCTGAAGCAAAGCCACAGGGTCTCTGAGGTTTCCCTGGCCCCTCGCCCCTGTCCTGCCTGGCTGATGTCAGCATCTCTCTGTGAGGTCACCACCTCCCCACCACCTTTGACCAATAGTCTGAGGTCCTGCAAAAGGCCTTTGTGATGTCACTGCCTGTCACGGACTCACAGATCGTGCCCACTCTTGGCCCCGTGAGGTCCGTGGGGGGTGCCCCTTTCAGTGCGACAGCCCTTCTCGGGGGTCCACTCTCTCTCGGGGTCAGGCCCCTCCACCTCCTGGAGCTGCCCCTCTCTGAGCCTTAGCACGTCTGTCTCTCGCCGTGGGCCCCCTCAGAGAGTCCACGTGCTCTGGACCCCCTGGACCTCCTCACCCCCAAAGGGGTTGATGCCCCCTGTTCTCTAGCCCAGAGCGACTCTCAGCTAGCGTAAAACAGGAGGGTTTATTGAGAGTTGAACACAGCACAGGAAACTCTCAGGGCCTCAGGCCTGGCCTCTCACAATAACAGCACATCCCAGTCCCCCTGCAGCCAGGTGGGCTCTGCCTGCTTCCTCGCCAGCCCCAAGCCCCCCGCTTCCCAGCTAGGCCTCCGATATCTCCGGCCCCAAGCCCCACCGCTGTCCATTGTCTTTTCTCCAGGTAAACAGGGTTGCCTGGGCCTCCTCTCCTCTCCGCCCTCCTCTGGCTGGAACAGGTTGGTCACGGGGCCCTATCCACGCAGCCCATTGTCCTCCCACTGGCCAGAACCGCCTGTGACTCCTGAGCTGGGTCTCCGGGTCACCAGGTCACCAGTCGCTGGGGTCTCCATCCTCCAGGCCATCAGCCGGGGTCCCAAGTCCCTCTCCGGTCTTCTGTAGCAACAAACTCCCTTTCCCCTCACCTCGTTAAACCAGTAACACCTGGGAACACTGAGTCCCACTCCCTGTGCATGCAAACCACTGGAAAACACAGCAAACCCTAAGAAAATCCCCACTTCATCACAGAGCCCAGCACCTCTCCTCCTCTGGGCACCTAGAGCAGAGGCGGCTGGTGCTGATGGCTCCAAGGAAGGCTTAAAAGCCACAGAACAATTGAGGTCAGGGCTAGAGGAGGGCAGGACCATGCCTAGGTGTGGCCTTCAGACAGGCACAAAGCATCCCAGCCAGGCTGCTCCCTGCCAGGCCAAACACCAACTGAAGGCCACCCGCAGACAAGCATACGGGGCGGCTGCTGATGCTCTGTGGCCATTATCGAAGACGGTAGGAAAGCAGGGCCAGCCCCCCACTCAAGGTGCTCGCTTTTGCCGTGGGGCAGGAGATTTTACCCCAAGAGGCTTTTCCCCAGCTGGCGAGAAGCAGAGAAACACCCAGGCTCCCAAGGCGCTATGTAGCAACCCCCCTCAAGCACAGGGACAGATGCACATTTGGAAGAGGGAAACTGCTCTACACCCTAGCCCGGGCAGCCGCCCATTTTCTTTGGCAAGTCAGGAATGGCAAAGGCGAGACTGGAAGCACCTGGGGCTCATGCCCCAGCCTTTGTGACGCCCACCCCCCAACTCCTTCCCGGGGCTCTAGCTGAAGCCAGAGCATTGGCCTGAGCAGCCAAGAAGAGGTTCAGGCCCTGAAGGGAGCAGGACTTTCAGCACAAAGGTAAAACCAGACAAGCACAACCACGAAGGGACTCAAACCCTCAATTGTCTAATCTAAAGTCAGACGCCTTATCCATTAGGCCACATGGTAAAAGTCCCTCTAGGTACTTCTTTGGAAAAGGCAGACACTGATGCGTCCGACGAAGTGGGGATTCCCCCACGAAAGCTCATGCTCCAGTACGTCTGTTAGTCTATAAGGTGCCACAGGACTCTTTGCTGCTTTTGCAGACACTGTGTTTCTCAGGTCAGCTACTGAGGGGGGCCGAGACTCTCTGGGCACAAGAAGTGGAGTTCCCAGCGACACGTGAGACTTAATTGTCTGGAGCCAGGTGCAGGGCTTTGGCAGGGAGGCTCGGGCATGGGGGCTGGGGTGCAGCGGATGGACCGGCTGTCTAGGTGGGGAGATTTAGTCTCACCGAGGAGGAATCCTGATGATAGGCAGTGGCCAGGGCCGGTGCAACCACTAGGCGAACTAGTCGGCCGTCCAGGGTGCCAAGTGGCTGGGGCACCAAAAATCGCACTCAGGAGGCAGTGGAGTGGAGGTGAGCTGGGGCCGGGGTCGGGGCGGTTGGGGGGGCGGGCTGCCTGCAGCAAGCAATGGCGGGGGGCGTGCAGGGGAACCATTCCCTGTCCCAGCTCACCTCTGCTCCGTCTTCTGCCCTGAGCACGCCGCCCCCGCTCTAATTCTCCTCCCCTTCCAGGCTTGCGGCACTAAACAGCTGATTGGCACCGCAAGCCTGGGAGGCGGGAGAAGTGGAGCGGTGCCGGCGAGCTCAGGGGAGAAGGCGGAGTGGAGGTGAGCTGGGGTGGGGAGCTGCTGCAGGGGGGCTGCCCGGCTCTTCCCCATGGCCCCAGCCCCGCCCCCCTCCCTGCACTCCCTGCATGGTAAGTGGAGTGACCCAGCCCCAGCCTGGTCCACTTCCCTGGCTCCCAGCCACGCCGCCGGCGAGTGCTGTTGGGCGGTTCCCCCTCCTCAAGCTTGAGAGCCAGGGGAGCAGAGCAGGCTGGAGCCCCAGGCCTCCGTGGGGGCAAGCAGAGGGGGCTGGTCCCAGGCCTCCGTGGGGATGGGGATGGCTACCTCCTGCGGGAAGTGGAGTTACCCGGCCCCAGCCTGCTCTGCTCCTGGCGCTCAGGCTTGTGTTGGTGTTGGCTAGATTTGTGCGGGTGTTTGTGTATATTAGCAATTGTGTGTGTGTGTGTCAGGATTCATGCATGTGTCTGTGTATGTTTGCAATTGTGTGTGTGTGTATGCGCTCTGCCGCCCTCTGCCGGCACGACAACTATTTCTCTGTATGTCGCAGCCCCCATACCATCGACCCCAGTGGAGATTTCCCCATCTTACAAGGGCTGGCTGGCCTGATCCTTCTCCCCTCTGCAGAATGTGGCGGGGGCTGCAGCTCTCCCCCTGTGGGGCAGGAGTGCCACGGTGTGGGGTGCTGGTCTCCAATGCACCAGGAGAGTAGCTCAGTTGAGGCAGGGCAGGGCGTGTGGTGTCCGTTCTGCGTTGCCTGGTGCTGGGCCATTGCACAATCCCCAGCCACGCTGCACAGTGCACCCCAAGAGGGGACAAGGGGTCCAAGCACATGATCCTGCATGAGGGGATCATTCTCATTGGTAGCCATCCAGTGGCAGTGAGTTCCGCAGGCCTTGGCACATGCTGTGTGGGGCAGGAGGTCCTTGTATTGGGAGCTGTGGGAGTGAACTGCGTGCAGTTGTATCTCTGAGCACGATTGTGAATATTATGGTGTGTGGGGGGGTGATTGTGAGTGTGGCTGGGAGCGGTGATTGTTGCTCTCTTTGGGGGTTGGGCTAGCATGTCCCTCTGGGTGTGTGGTGTCTGAGTGTTCTTGCGATTGTGTGAGTCTCTTTGTGCGTCAGAGTGTGTGTATGTGTGTGTGTGTGTGTGACTTGCTGCAGAATACAAAATCCTGCAAAGCCATTTCCTAGTGGTTAGCCCAGCAACACACTGATACAAACAGTGTCACAGATGCACACACACACAGAGTAGGGCTCAGCCCCACCAGCAGGGGCAGCAGGGACACACACGTCTCTCCTGGGCCAGCTTGGACAATTTCCCATCACGACCCGGCACAGTGCTGGTGCCCCACACGGGGTGGGCAGTGACTGGGCAGGGGGCAGATGTGCCGGATCTGTAAAAGCAGCAAAGAGTCCTGTGGCTCCTCATAGAATAACAGCCGTGTTGGAGCATGAGCTTGTGGGTGAATCCCCACTTCGTCGGATGGATTCAGAAGGAAGCACTTTGGGAAAATCAGTCAAGGCCCTTAGCTGAGCTGAGACACAGACCCCTGCACCACCCTGGGAGGGGAGTGGGGTTGAGTGGTCAGAGCAGCGAGGGGGCTGGGCACCAGGACCCTGGGTTCTATCCCTGGCTCTGGGGGTGGACTGAACTGGGATCCAGGACTCCTGGGTTCCATAGGGGAAACTGTTTTTCCCTGTGCTTCCTCCCTAGTGATCCCAGCCCAGCCCCTAGTGGAGACTGAGCACAAGTGGTGGGAGTTGTTCTCCCACTTTGGACTTATGATTCAAACCCTCCCAGGGGCTGTGATATCAAGAAATCTGCCCCCCACCCCCAACACAGAGAAAACTGGTGGGATTCTGTCCACACGCAGAGAATTTTCTCCGCCGGGCTCCTTCGGTTCATCTCGCTGCTCCCCGTCCTGCCGCCAGACACTGCTCATCTGCATAGCCCCGCCCATGGACACGTGACACCTTCTGTCCTGCTGGTTTCAAGTGAGTGAGTTGCCCTCGGGGAGTGAGCAGGTCCCAGCACGTCACAGCCCCAGCCAGGGCCGGCTCCAGGCACCAGCTCAGCAAGCAGGTGCTTGGGGCAACCCAGGGGAAGGGGCGGCATGTCGGAGTCTTTGGCAGCAATTCGGCAGCGGGTCCCTCGGTCCCTCTTGGAGGGAAGGACCTGCCACTGAATTGCTGCTGAAGAAGAAAGTGGTGCAGTGGAGCTGCCGCCGATTGTGATCACAGATTTTTTTTTTCCTGCCGCTTGGGGCGGCAAAAACCCTGGAGCCGGCCCTGGCCCCAGCACACGGCACAGCCCCAGCACACGTCATAGCATGTCACAGCCTGGGGCAGGGAGATATTGGGGAAGGGGATGAGGGGAGAGACCCAGCCCCATAGACCCATAGGGGCAGCGGGATATGGGGGGGCAGGAGAGGGGATGGCGGGGGAGAGACCCATCTCCATAGACCCCCAGAGGCAGGAACTGAGGGGAGAAGGGGGGAGGGAGGGATCCAGCCCTATAGACCTGTAGGGGCAGGGAGATATTGGGGGCAGGAGGGGAGAAGGGGGTTGGCAGAGACCCAGCCCGGAGTGCAGGGAAATGGGGTGGTTTGGAAGGAACTGGGGAGGAGAAGAGACACATGGCAGGACAGGGAAACCGACTCACTCTGAATACATGCAGAGCAGGGCAGGGCGGAGGCAGATCATGCTGGTCCCAGGGTAATTTCGGGGGGCTCCCCTCTGGGCTGAGGAGGATGCAGGGGCTGTGTGTGTGTGTCAGGCTGGGGGAGCTGCCTGGGCAGAGGTGCTGGAACTGGGGGTGCTGAGCCACGTAAATTATCCCGATCTAAACGCCATTGTAGAGAACACTATGCTGGCACACCGCTTCCTGGCAGCCAGAGACTGTGCTTTCTACACCTGCTCCTGTGGATGTGACCTCTCTCCTGATTGCTAAGGAAAGGAACCTTTCCAGGAAATGGCCACAGCTTCTGGGAATCCGCATGTGGCTGTGAACAGAATTTGGCTCCTGGAACACAAGGCAACTTAAAAGCTGAGCACGCAGACAGGGGCTTGAACCCTGGCCCCTCAGATTAAAAGCCTGATGCTCTACCACCTGAGCTACCTGGGCTTGTTAAGAGCATCTTCACCGTTCACCACAGGAGTGAGCAGGCAGGCAAAAGAGAGGCAAAAGAAAGTCCCCAGAACTCCTCCTCTTTCTGCACAGCCACTGCCTGTCAGCAGGATTCCTCCTCCTCCTCCCTCCTGTGCCTCAGTGCGACTAAATCTCCACAGCTAGACAGCCGGTCCGTCCGCTGCACCCCAATCCCCCATGCCTGAGCCTCCCTGTCAAAGCCCTGCACCTGGCCCCGTATAATTAAGTCTCACATCTCACTGGGAACTCGACTTCTTGTGCCAGAGAGTCTCGCCCCCCCTCAATAGGTGACCCAAGAAACACAGTGTCCACCTTTTCCAAAGAAGTGCATGAAGTAGGCGCCCGCGTGGCTTAACGGATAAGGTGCCTGACTTTGAATTAAGAACTTGAGGGGTCAAGTCCCTTTGTGGTTGTGTTGATGCAGTTTTACCGTCGTGCTGAAAGTCCTGCTCCTTTCAAATCTGGAACCTCTTCTTGGCTGCTCAGGCCAATGCTCTGCCTTCTGCTAGAGCCCTGGGAAGGAGTTGGGGGTTGGGTGTCACAAAGGCTGGGGCATGAGCCCCAGGTGCTTCCAGTCTAGCCTTTGCTATTCCTGAATTCCCAAAGGAAATGGACGGCTGCCCGGCTAGCGTGTGGAGCAGTTTCCTCTGTCACTGTGCTTGAGGGGGGTTGCTACATAGCGCCTTGGGAGCCTGGATGTTTCTCTGCTTCTCACCAGCTGGAGAAAAGCCTCTTGGGATAACATCTCCTGCCCCACTGCAAAAGTGAGCATGGAGTATGGGAACGGTAAGAGGCCCCACCAGGGGGGCTGGCCCTGCTTTCCTACCGTCTACTGATGTTGGACACAGAGCATCAGCAGCCACCCCGCATGGTGGTCTGCGGGTGGCCTTCAGTGGGGGTTTGGCATGGCAGGAGCAGGCTGGCCGGGAGTCTTGTTGCCTGTCTGCTGGCCACACATAGGCATGGTCCTGTCCTCGTCTAGCCCCGCCCTCAGTCGCTCTGTGGCTTATAAGCCTTCCCTCAGAGCTGTCAGCACCAGCCGCCTCTGCTCCAGGTGCCCAGAGGAGGAGAGGTGTGCTGGGCTCCAGCCTGGGACTCTGCCTCCCTCCTGCCTATCAAGCCTGGCCCTGGCACTGCTTTCTTCAAGTGCCATGTGAGCAAGAGGAAAAGTGTGGCTACAAGCACCAGACTTGTGGGCATCAGGTGAAGCAGTGAGAATCCCAACCACTAGAGCCACTTCTAAACCCCCACCAAAGACCTGGCTCTGGTGGGGAAAGGAGTTAACCAGCAGGAGGGAAATGACCCACTTTTGTATAGCTGGAGACAGGAAAGCACTTTGAGCACCAGATCTTTACCACCAGCTAACACAAGGTCCCACTGAGATTTGAACTCAGATTGCAGGATTCAGAGTCCTGAGTGCTGCCCTTTACACCATGGGACCAGCTTGTATTGGTCTCTCGGGACATTGGAGACTCTCACAGGGCTGGCTTGTGTAAGGGACTGTTGGCCCTTTACTAAAACTTAGTGGGGTTTGGTTGGCTAGTTCCCAGTCCCAATAGAAGGGGGAAGGGCCAATGGGAAATCAGGACCCTGAGACTGACAGGCCCCTGGGGCAATGGTCACCAACGGGTAGGGAACAACCAACGGGTAGGGAACAAGTGAGAATTTGTTAATGGAGAAAATTCCTGGTGAAAATTGGCAAAGCTGTGCAGATTTTGAAAAGTTCCAGTGAATTTACACATGAAGATACAAACAGAGAGACAAACACGCACACAGAGAATGAGAAAATCACACACTGCACAGGCCCACACAGACATAACAAAAACCAAACCCACACAGCACACAGAGCCATATACACAAAAAGGAAAACCTCACAAAATATAGAAAGAACAAATCCACACCAAAAATACAGCAAAAGCCCACAACAGGAAACACAAAACCCACATATCAAAAGAATACAAAGCACAAAACAATATTAATGCAAAAATCATACACACATCCATGCACACAGAACTATGCAAGACATCCACCAAAATCACACAGGACCCACATGCACATCAACGTGACAGATGAAAACCACACCAGCATACAGCAAGCCAGGCAGGGTTTGAGTCTCACAGCGAAGTGGGTGAGCACACAGGTGGTTTGGGGAGCAAAGACTGAGGGGGAGTCAGGGCAGTGCTCTGGGCTCTGCCTGACCCTCCTGACACAGGCAGCTGGTGGAGGGCAGAGCCTGGTAGATCTGTGGAATCTGCCCTGCTCTCTGTAAAGCAAGGGGACCTCAGTGTCTTCTGAGCAGGAATTGTATTTTCTGCAGGGCAAACTGATTGGCAGAAGCCATTTGCTTAAAGGAAACTAGGGCTGCAGGTGAGGTTTGAACTCACAACCTCAGCATCACTCCACTCAGCACTGCTCTGTAAGTACTGGGCACTAACCCATTGCACCACTGGGCCCTGCTTTCAGGAGCTTTTCTCCATGTTTCATGGCTGTATTCGAGGAGTGGGTTTGTTGCATTAGCTAATACAAATCCATATGAAAGGCTTCAGAATGGCAGCAGCAGAGGTGGGGAGCCTCCTTCCATGTGAAAGAGCTGGTTCCCCTTCCGTTGCTCAGGGAAGGTTGGTGCTTTGAGCCCACCTGGTGCTGGAACATCTGATGGGTGAGATTAACGGGACTCAGGGAGGAAGGAAAGGAGGGGAAGTCTTTTCTATCCCTGCCTAGCTCCACTAGTCTCCTGTGGCCCTTTCGGCTCCGTGCTCCCCTGTTGGGGAGATGCAGAGACAAGCCCCATCGGGGTGAGTCACCGAGAGGCTGTGTCCGTGGCGTGTGTGTGGAGGGTTGGATGGGGCTCAAGGAGAAGGTTGTGTGACAGTGCGTGGGGAGGGGAGGTGTGTTCCTTAGGATAGAAACAGAGGTGAAAGTAAGCTGGTACAAGCTGGTACGGCATAGCGGCAAGAGCCACACGCCGTGCCGGACTGCACCGGCTTTGCTGTGGGATTGAAAGGGCTCTAGGCTCCCGCCACAGCTGGCAGCCCAGAGCCCTTTAAACCCCACCCACGGCTCGCGGCCAGGCTGGGGCCGGATTTAAAGGGCTCTGGGCTGCTGCTGTGGCTGGGGTCAGCCCAGAGCCCTTTGAATCCCGGCCGGCTCTGGTGGCTGGGCTGGGGCCAGAATTTAAAGGGCTACCTCTGCAGCTGGGAGGCCCTGGTTCATTTAAAGGCCCTTGGTCTCCCAGCCACAGCTGGTACTCCAGGGCCTTTAAATCTTGAGAGGCCACGCCCCCCCAGATGAGGCCACACCCCTTCTGGATGAGGCCACGCCCTCGGGACTCCGGCAGTACCGGTAAGTCCTGTAAGTTACTTTCACCCCTGGATATAAATGATGGAAAACACAGGGGTAGTGACAGTGAAGCCCCGTGTCTGAGTGTTATGACTATGTGTGGTGTTGCCATTCACCTTCTCCTCCTATGGTCTCAGCTTTCATTGAATCCAGCATTTTTTCTCCTGTCATCATCCCAGAGGTGTCCCACATGCCTCAGCTACCGAGTGTCCCTCTTAGAGACGCTGAGGACTGGAACTGAATTCAGCTGCTGGGCAGCTCTGCTAGGTCTTTATTCATTTGCATAGGAAAATAGTGTTTAAATTCATTTCAAGCCCCCCTCAACTTCAGCGAACTCCTGAACATACTGGAGATGGGTGTGGAAATCGATTTTCATTTGAAAAAGTTTCTTTAAGGGACGCATTTGGAGTGGAACTAGGAACCCATTACCCTACAGGGAAACATTCACCCACTGAGCTACACTCTCAACAGAGAACATCCTGTATAGCCCAGAGCAGGAACAGTTTTTAACCTGGGGGTTAGTAAACTTTATCTCTATACAAACACCACAGCTTACAAAGTCCCCACCCCCGCTCTGTGTCACCAGAGCACAACAACTCTCCTTGGAGCACACACAGCTCCCCAGCTCCCTGCCCGTCAGTCTCTCCAGCATTGCTCCAATCCCTTAAAGCAGGGTCTCAACCTCAATTTACCTTAGGGCCAGGGCCAGTCCTCCAATCCTCCCAGTGGGCCAATAATGTCACTCATACCGCCCAGAACCAGCCCCCCAAAACTCCACCCCCCACCTACCTAAGGCTCTGGGAGGGAGTTTGGGTGAGGGGAGGAGGTCTAGGGTGCAGGCCCTGGGCTGGGGCTGAGGATTGGGGTGCAGGAGGGGTGCAGCCTCTGGGGGGAGTTTGGGTGCAGAAGGGGTGAGAGGCTGGTCTCTGGAAGGGAGTTTGGGTGGGGGTGGGGTTCTGGGGTGCAGGCTCTGGGATGGAGTTTGCAGCACCGTAACATGGGCGAGGCGCTTCCGCTGCCACTTCTTCGGCGGCAGTTCGTCAGTGGGTCCTTCTCTCCGAGAGGGACTCAGGGACCCACTGCTGAATTGCCACCGAAGGATGAATGAAGCGGCGGTGGCAATTCAGTGGCAGGTCCTTCCCTCCGACAGGGATCAAGGACCCGCAGCCAAAGAGCCTGGAGCTGGCCCTTGCCTCGGGCACAAAAATTCCTTGTACGGCTCTGGGAGTTTGGGTGCTGGGTGCAGGCTCTGGGCTGGGGCAGGGAGTAGGGGGAACAGGAGGAGGGGTGGGGGTGCAGGCTCTGGGAGGGAGATTAGGGTGGGCAGGAGGGTGTGTGTGGAGGGAGAGGGTGCAGGCTGTGGGAGGAGTTGGGGCAGGTGTGTGTGGACCGGGCTGCAGGCTCTGGGAGGGAGTTTGCAGGGAGGAGGGGTATGTGGGGAGGGGTGGCGGTGCAGGCGCTGGGAGGGAGTCCGGCGCTTCCCTGGGCCGCCACGGGGGGGGGGGCGGGGGGGCCTCAACGTTCTGCTGCCCCCGGGCATCACCCCCGCAGTGTCCCATGGGCTGCAGGGGCTCGGGGTGGGGGCAGCGCATGGAGGCCCAGCCCCACCCTGCCCTGCCATGGGGAGGGGCCGACAGCCACTGGAGCGAGCAGGCAGATGCTGCTCAGCTGTGCTGCACTGCTGGGGCCCCTGGGGAGGAGCGCCTGGAGGCAGCAGGTGGGGCCAAGGAGAGATCCGGTCCCCAAACTGCTGGAGCCCCACGGGCGAGATCTGGGGATCAGGACTGCCAGCCAGCCAAACACCTTGAAGAGGAGGCGTCCCTCTCCTGTCAAAAACTGATCTTCCTCCTTCAGTTCAGTGACAGCTTGAATTGTTCCTTATCCCGGCAGAGCCAGAGGATTGAAAGCAGCAACATCAACCCCCTGTGTAGCTCGCAGGAATGGACATAAACACTCCCTGGTGTCTGAGGAGATGTTCAGCTTTGCCCTTGGTCAACTACAAGGCCAAAGGGAAAGGAGGTGGCACCAAACACAGGTACAAGTACTAACAACAGTGGCTGCCTTTTAGCCATAGATTTTAATCGGGGCAACAAGTTGAAACAAACCCCTGTTAAATCGAGGGCCGCCCAGAGGATTCCGGGGGTCCAGGGTCTTCGGTGGCGGGGGGCCCCCGCTTGGCGGTAAGTTAGTGGCGGAGAGTCCTTCCGCCGGGACCCGCTGCCAAAGTGCCCCAAAGACCCAGCGGGGGCCCCACCGCGAATTACCGCCAGCGGGACCCGCCCCAGTGCAGCCCCACCCCGGGCCTTTGGGCCACTTCCGTGGCGGGCCCCGGAACATAAGGACCCCCCCCGCCGAAGACCCGGCTGCACTCCGGCGGCAGGTTCCGCTCGCGGTAATTCGGTGTGGTGGGGTGTCCTTCTGTCCCAGAGAGGAAGGACCCCTGGCAGGCAAAGACCGGGAGCGAAGAAGCTCTGGGGGCTGTCCCATGAGAGTTTTCGGGGCCCCCGGAGCGAGTGAAGGACCCTGCTCCAGGGGCCCCGAAAAACTCTCGTGGGGGCCCCTGCTGGGCCTGGGGCAAATTGCCCCATTTGCCCCCCCATCTGGGCGGGCCTGCATACAGGAGGCCTGTGATATGCAGGGGGTCAGATTAGATGCTCTAATGGTCTCTTCTGGCCATAAAGTCGACTAATTTCTGAAAAACTGAGTGTAGCATTGGGAGCAGCAGCGTCTGATGTTTTCCTGTCTAGCCGGCTTGCTTCCTAGAACGAATGCTCCTTGAGTGGGGTGATCCACAGGGAGTAGCTCAAACCTCCAAAGTGCCTGGCCAGGGGCAGGACATTAGCCCAGCAAGGGAGGGGTGTGGCAGTGGGGCCAGGATTTCATCCCATGATATCAAAATTCATCTTAGTAAAAGTATCAATGAATCAGTTTGCAGGATTTATATCAAGCATCCTAAAGTAGTTTACATGTTGCTCTAATTAAGAGATCATCTCTCTGCTGGAGAATGTTATCTTAGGATAAGGTCTCCCGCTGCCGAAGCATTTATGGAAAAAATGTTGACGTGTGATATTTATTTTCAAAACCTAAGGCTTTGATCCTCTCTCAATGTTCTGTTATGATGACTTTGTTTCTGTTCAAATTATCAGAATATATATCTAATAATTTTCTCAGCTGAATGTTGAAGCAGTAACGTAACAGATGTTTCCCAAACAGTTATTGACCTGAAGCATCGTGATTCGTTTAGAACAACTTATTGTTTGATTCAGCCAGTCAGATCAGTTCAGTTTATCCATAAAAACACATCCAGAGAAAGTTGACAATGGTGATGGAGAGAGGGTGGGTGAGAGGGGCTGAGCTGTTGTCTTAAATACTCTTTATGCATCTGATTAATTAGCACAGATTTAATTTAATATACATCTAGTTTAAAATTGGAAGAACTTTACTACTTACTCTCTACTTTCTCTTCATGTAAATTCAAGCATTGCACTATGCAAACTTGGGACAGCTATAATGTTAAAGAACCTGAATCTCTAAACAGGACTCAGGGAGGGCATTTGGATAAAAATCCCAGCACCTTCCCTCTTCTGACAATTGGGGAAGAGGAGTTCTCTGGGCTTCTCCCCAGGGCATCGCCCTGATCCCACCCCCCTATATTTCATATTTACTGCTGATTGATAGATTTAACCCTCCAGTTGGTTTGGTGGCTTTAGCTGGTTTTGTCAAGCTCTGTTATTGTCTCTAATTCCTTCATCAGCACAGGAAATACAATGAATCAGCCTGGCTGATTCTCCTCTGTGTGTCTTTAAAAATACAGTGAATTTAAAAGACACTATTATTGTTTATTTTTTGTTTGCACAGGTTCCATTCTGGGAGCTATGTATACAAGTCATTGTTAAACCTCAGGAACATCTGAGTTCAACTCCTTTAAAATAATGTTTGAACTATAAAGAAAATTAAACAGTGATTTCTTTTGAAATGTCAAGCTATTTTGCCCTTTTTCTAAAAAAATTCTCCGTGTCAACTAAGTCCTTGGATTGTTTGAAAACAAAATGTATTTTTGCATGGGGAAAATTTTATGTTCAATACCCACATGAGTAACACGTGGGTGCTGGGAATCCTGCAAGGGGGGACACAAGGAAGCACTGTCCCTCCTCAGTATGCAAAATGGGAAAAGATCAATGGCTGGAGTAGCTTCCACTGCTCTAACACCCTATCAAAGTCAATGATTTAGGTACATAACTATAGGCACTCAAGTATGGAAATTTTGGCCTATGTGATTTGACCAGGGCCACAGTGGGAGCCAGTGTCAACGCTAGGATTAGTCCTTTGTTCTCATCCCTGAGCCCACTACATACTATATTGCCTCTTCTATTTGTCTGCCCCTTTTTGTGGTCAAACGTCATGCTGGATGCTCAGCAGAAGAACTTGTGATAGTCCTAGTGTATCAACGGTAGCCTGAGTGGTGCTGCCCACTCCAGCTGCAAAATGATCTGGGGCCTTTCCAAAAATCAAAGAGCTTCTGGCTGTGATTTGTCAGTCCTCAAAGGCCAGCCAGGTGACTGTAAATAACTTACAATCATTAGGAAAAATTAGTATCAAGATTCCAACTCTAGCAGTCAGACAACATTGGTTCAATTTACAAGAGATTACTTTTTATATTCCTTGGTTCCCCCCAAATCAGGAAGGGCCTGTGACCACAGGTCCTGCAGGGTACAAAGGGCAGGACTACATCCTTTTCTCTTTGTGCATAGTCCTGCCTGCTACCTTTTCAGTTTCAGTTCTGCTACCACAGTACTGATCAGCACATAAGAATAGGAAAGGGCACACACACACACCCCTCCTGGTGTTGGGAGGGGAACATAGGAATGTTATGTGCTCTTATTCAGCACATAAGAATGTTATGGCACATAGGAATGTTATGGAATAACATAGGAATGCCTTAGGGCACATAGGAAAGGGCACGCTGGTAGCACACGGCCAGGCAGACCAGTGTGCCTCTGGCTCCCAACGGGGCTGCGCACCTGTGTCTGTCTGTCTCCCCCCCACCTCCACCAACGTGGCCTGATAGTTCACGCTTGCGATCTCGTCACCCTCCCGCTCCATCCATCTTTCACTCCCTTCCCTGCGTCTCTCCATCCTTGTCCTCTGTCCCGTCCCCTGTCTCCATCCGTCCCTGCCCCCTTCGTCCCCTCGGTCCCGTCCCTGCATCCCCCCAGCCCTGTCCTCTGTCCCGTCCCGTCTCCATCCGTCCCTGCCCCCTTCGTCCCCTCCGTCCCGTCCCTGCATCCCCCCAGCCCTGTCCTCCATCCCGTCCTGTCTCCATCCGTCCCTGCCCCCTTCATCCCCTCGGTCCCGTCCCTGCATCCCCCCAGCCCTGTCCTCCGTCCCGTCCCGTCTCCATCCGTCCCTGCCCCTCCGCCCCGTCCCTGCATCCCCAGCCCTGTCCTCCGTCCCGTCCGTCTCCATCCGTCCCTGCCCCTTCGTCCCCTCCGTCCCGTCCCTGCATCCCCCAGCCCTGTCCTCTGTCCCGTCCCTGTCTCCATCCGTCCCTGCCCCTTCGTCCCCTCCGTCCCGTCCTGCATCCCCCAGCCCTGTCCTCCATCCGTCCCGTCTCCATCCGTCCCTGCCCCTTCGTCCCCTCCGTCCCATCCCTGCATCCCCAGCCCTGTCCTCCGTCCCGTCCTGTCTCCATCCGTCCCTGCCCCTTCGTCCCCTCCGTCCCATCCCTGCATCCCCCAGCCCTGTCCTCTGTCCCGTCTCCATCCGGCCCTGCTCCTCCGTCCCCTCAGTCCCGTCCCTGCATCCCCCCAGCCCTGTCCTCCGTCCCGTCCTGTCTCCATCCGTCCCTGCCCCTTCGTCCCCTCCGTCCCGTCCTGCATCCCCAGCCCTGTCCTCTGTCCCGTCCCTGTCTCCATCCGTCCCTGCCCCTTCGTCCCCTCCGTCCTGCCCCTGCATCCCCAGCCCTGTCCTCCGTCCGTCCGTATCCATCCGTCCCTGCCCCCTTCGTCCCCTCCGTCCCGTCCCTGCATCCCCCCAGCCCTGTCCTCCGTCCCGTCCTGTCTGCATCCGTCCCTGCCCCCTTCGTCCCCTCCGTCCCGTCCCTGCATCCCCCCAGCCCTGTCCTCTGTCCCGTCCCCTGTCTGCATCCGTCCCTGCCCCCTTCGTCCCCTCCGTCCGTCCCTGCATCCGCCCAGCCCTGTCCTCTGTCCCGGCCCGTCTCCATCCGTCCCTGCCCCTTCGTCCCCTCCGTCCCGTCCCTGCATCCCCCCAGCCCTGTCCTCCGTCCCGTCCTGTCTCCATCCGTCCCTGCCCCTTCGTCCCCTCCGTCCCATCCCTGCATCCCCCAGCCCTGTCCTCCGTCCGTCCTGTCTCCATCCGTCCCTGCCCCCTTCGTCCCCTCCGTCCCGTCCCTGCATTCCCCAGCCCGGTCCACCGTCCCGTCCGTCTCCATCCGTCCCTGCCCCTTCGTCCCCTCCGTCCCGTCCCTGCATCCCCCAGCCCTGTCCTCTGTCCGTCCCCTGTCTCCATCCGTCCCTGCCCCGTCCCCTCCGTCCCGTCCCTGCATCCCCCAGCCCTGTCCTCCATCCCGTCCGTCTCCATCCGTCCCTGCCCCTTCGTCCCCTCCGTCCCATCCCTGCATCCCCAGCCCTGTCCTCCGTCCCGTCCGTCTCCATCCGTCCCTGCCCCTTCGTCCCCTCCGTCCCATCCCTGCAACCCCCCCAGCCCTGTCCTCCGTCCCGTCCCGTCTCCATCCGTCCCTGCCCCCTCCGTCCCATCCCTGCATCCCCCCAGCCCTGTCCTCCGTCCCGTCCCGTCTCCATCCGTCCCTGCCCCCTTCGTCCCCTCCGTCCCGTCCCTGCATCCCCCCAGCCCTGTCCTCTGTCCCGTCCCTGTCTCCATCAGTCCCTGCACTCTTCGTCCCCTCCGTCCCGTCCCTGCATCCCCCCAGCCCTGTCCTCCGTCCCGTCCCGTCTCCATCCGTCCCTGCCCCCTTCGTCCCCTCCGTCCCGTCCCTGCATCCGCCGCCGCCTCCCCTCCAGCACAGGTGCGCGAGGCGCTGGGTCGCTGCCCGCGAGCGGGGGCGCGGGGGGAGGAGCCGCCCCTGCGTCACGGACTCCTCCTCGGTGACGTCATTGCCGCGCGCTGCCAGCAGCTGCTTTGTTTGCGTCACGGCCCAGCCTTACCCCCCTCCCTGCCCCACGTGTTCCGAGAACGTTTGTTTTGGTGGTTGCCGCGGCGACAGAGGGCGGTGACGTCACAAGTGGGGCGGCCCGGTCGCGCGGCGTGACAGGTCCCAACGGACAGTGTCAGCGCTCTGGGCGCGAGCCCCGCCCGCGAGGACACCCCCCACCCCACCCCCCGCGCACCAGCTCGCAGCAGCAGCGGCTCCCCCCGGCAGCGGCGCGAGCAGGGAATCCCCGGGAGCCGTCTCGCGCCGCCCCCTCCTGCTGCCTCGCTGCTGCTGCTGCTGCTGCCCGGCGGCGGGACCGCGGCTGGCCCCGCCCCCCTGCTCCGGAGGGGCCCGTCCGAGCTGTAATTAAAGGGTTTTTGTCTTGCAACTTTTTCATATTTTTGGTGCAACGTTTTTACCCCCCCCCCTTTGAGCCTCTCCCCAGCTGGACTCTCCGCCGGGCTCCCAGCCCGAGCAGCCCCTGACACTTCCATGGGGGGGGGGGGTGTCCCCCGCTCCCGTGGCACTTGATGGGTCTCGGTGGCACAGCAGCGTGGATCCGGGTCCCGAGCAGCGGCTGCGTTACAGGGCTGTCTGGTTCTCTCCCCCGTGTTGTCTGCAGGCAGCCACCCGGCCAATTGGACACGGCTCTCAGCGGCACGCTGCTGCCCTCCCTCGCGATCCTCGCGGCGGGCAGGGAGAAAGCCCTGAGGCAGGCAGGTGTCAGCAATGCGAGTATCCCTCCCCACCCTGCACAGCCTGCCCGGTGCTCCGCGGTGCCCGGTGCTGGATCGCAGCGCAGGGGAGCTGCCCGGCCCCAGCTGGCGAGAGTGACCGGGGCTGAGCTGGGCTGCAAATGAACTGGAGGGGACGGACAGAGACAGGGGACGGGACAGAGGACAGGGCTGGGGGGTGCAGGGACGGGACGGGACGGAGGGGACGAAGGGGGCAGGGACGGATGGAGACAGGGGACAGGACAGAAGACAGGGCTGGGGGATGCAGGGACGGGACGGAGAAGATGAAGGGAGCAGGGACGGATGCAGACAGGGGACGGGACAGAGGACAGGGCTGGGGGGATGCAGGGATGGGACAGAGGGGACAAAGGGGGCAGGGACGGATGGAGACAGGGGACGGGACAGAGGACAGGGCTGGGGGGACGCAGGGAAGGGAGTGAAGGATGGAGGGAGCGGGAGGGTGACCAGATCGCAAGCGTGAACTATCAGGCCACGTTGGTGGAGCTGGGGGGGAGACAGACAGACACAGGTGCGCAGCCCCGTTGGGAGCCAGAGGCACACTGGTCCGCCTGGCCGTGTGTTACCAGCGTGCCCTTTCCTATTGGGGTGCGCCCATGCTGTGCCACAGAGCTCCCCTGCCCAGCACCCCCCTACAACTCTTCCACCACAAATGCACAGTGCTGTGCACACACACCTCGCCCAGCACACCCCTGCCCACAGCCCCACCACAGCTGCCCAGCACCCCACACAGAAACCCCCACTCTCTAGTTTCCCAATACACACAGATTTCCCCTCCCTTCCTTCCTCCCTCCCAGTGCCCTTCCCCACAGCCCCACACCATAACTGCACAATGCCCCACACAGACCCCCAGTGCCATGACACACACAGATCTCCCCCATAGCCCAGCACCCTGTTTTTCACTCTTGTTTTTTCAAGACCCAAAGGGAGAAATCCCCTCCCTCCTCCTACTCCATGGGAGGAGGGAAGCGAGATTGAGCTTCTCTATGAATAGCTCCAGTGCCTGATTCTGCTTGAACTTACTTTTCCTGAAAGAGGCACCATTTTTCTCAGTTTTACCGTCACCCCTGGGTTCTGAATAACAGCAGTGAAACTGACCAAAGCTGCTAGTGCTTGGCAGCATTGTGAGGCGGAATAGAAGCTCTGGAACTGCCAGTTTGCAGACGCAGGAAGACAGGTCTGCACTGGTTTACATTTGGAAGGTTATCTTCCGATAATGAAAGCTGGGCATGTGCTTTCTTCAATCCCTGACAATGCATGGCAGAGAATACAATTATTAAAGAAAAACAGTTTTAGCCCCTTTTTGCACAGTTACCTGCACTTATACAGGTGGCAACCTGATATTCCTTGCACAATCTACAAGTTTGGGTGCATCGGTAATGCCCTAATTGTATTACCGTTGCACCGTGATTTTGCTTGGTTCTTTTTAACCAAGGTGAAGTATTCCTAGAAAATAGGTGAAACATTTGGATTTGTAACAGTAATGTAAATACTGTGATAAATTCAGTGCCCCTGGCTTCCCATGGTTCCACAATCATAGAAATGGCACTGGAATTTACTTTTATCTTCAGAATTCTTCCCCCTCCGCAGATCACCATAAGAACTTCAGGAAGGGCATTTGAAATAACACATAAAAGTGATTCCATGCACAAGTCTAGAGTGTTTTCTGTTTCTCTGGAATTTGGCAGTCTATGGTGCTTAATATGGGCATATATGTTTGATTACTATAGAAATTTTTCAGATCCTGTAAAAAAAAAAGTCTGTCTTCACAGAATCCTCTCATCATTGGTACAGAAAGTGAAACAGAAGTGCTGCAGTATATTAGGGTTTCTGGATTTGTTTTTCTCCAGGAAACAATTTTGGTGCTTTTATTATGCCAGATAATTACAAAAAATGTACTATCTTAAAAATATTGGTGATTGGCAGCAGTAGCCCTGGAAACGAAAATGGGTGAGATTTTCAAAAGAGAGTAAGTGATTTAGGAACATAAGTCTCATTAACTTTTAATGGGACTGGCATTTCTAAGTCATGCAGTTTTCAATGTCTCACCCATCATGTAAAATAGGGCTTGAATTTTCTATGATTTAGTTGACCACTGGCATGTACTTTCAGTATTTTCAAAAGCATATACCAAATGGTAAATTAGAACATGCTGTAGCATGGCTAGTGCTGAATTATCAGACAAGTAGTTTCAAAACTTCCAATTTTTTATGCAGTATGTAGCTATTTATTTGTTCTAAAATCCATACTCTTACTGGCAGACTATTCTCAGACCTTGTAACCTTGTATGACTCTTACATAAACAAAGTTGTAGCTTCTAGTAGAGACTTAACTGATTTGCTCCGCTCTTTGTGTTATAGAGGAAAATCTTGTTCTCAGATGCCGATTCTTGAAATGATGAGGGTTTGTCGATCCCATAAATCACCTTCTTTCAAGGCCGGATCAGATATTCAAACAAGGTTATGAACCTCCTTACTTGTACAGTCATAATTCCAAAACAGGTCGATCAAGAGGAGTTAAGTCCCTGCCCTGTATAATTTATAAACATGAAGCTGAGTAACCTTGGATGACTAAATTAAACTCTAAAATAATAATGAAAAGCTTAGCTTTATTTTAGCAAACTGGTATTACAAGTTTCATGACATAAATGTTAATTATCAATATCTTTGGCACTAGAAAATGGATTTATATCTCCACAAAGTACATTTATAGTCAGAGTATACATAGGGAACTATCAATAAAAAGGATTAATGTGGAGACATGAAGAATAATAAAACATTAAGGATGTTATCTAAATATTTCAAATAGAGAGAAAGAGGTACATGTCTACCTATAATATGAGTTTTAGGATCAGCAGGCTCAGTTGTTTACAGATTCTGAATGATGCTTTGTTTTGATTCTTGTGAAAGCTTCCTTATTTATTTTCGTGGCCCAGGGTTGTCTCCCTGGTTTCCCTGTTTATATATTATATAATAAGCGTGTTAATCAAGGGTGATCATGTTAGGTTCTTTTCATCCATGGTTTAAAACAATTAGAGAAACTCTTTCTTTTCCCCCCCTTAGCTTAGTCTGCAGAAAAATTCACAAGATGAAATAAGCTCTGTGTGGGTTTTTCCCATGTAGAGCAGTGAAATTGTCCTATTTGTTTTTCTATTTCATATTTCTGTACATGTTAATTTATTTTTATTCCTAAACCATTCCATAAGTTCCTATGTTTAAATATAATTTGAAAATCAGAGTCACTCTGGGCAAAAATTAGAATTAAATTCTTTATTATAAGTACATCATTAAGCATAAAGAATGAGGAGTACTTGTGGCACCTTAGAGACTAACAAATTTAATAGCTCTGTAAAGGCAAAAAGGGAAAGGGCATGGGTGGAAATGAAAAAGTGCAGGCATCTGAAGAGGGATTTCACTGGAGAGAGGATGAGGCTTGGAGATGGTAGCACACATTTTAAAAAAAATTCATATTGCTTGTGTTTCAGGCAAAGATTAGGCATTTATTTACATTTAAAATACATTTTTAACTGGATTTTCAAAACAGTTGCTCTCAGAAACCACTGTGTAACTTAACCCCCTTAATTTAATTGTCTAGTAATTGATAGAATTAGAAACCACAGATATTAAGAAAGATTACACCAGAGGTTATCAAGGTAATTCACTGGACTGCATTTCTGGCATCTTTTGGATGCTGCTGCAGAATATTTGGGGCACGGGACCATTGTTTTGTTAGACAGTGCCTAGAACAATGAGGCCCCGAACCCTGATTGGTACAAAACATAATAGAAAGAACTGGGTGGAAATTGCTGAAGGGCCTGATCTTGCTCTAATTGAAGTCAATGGAAAAAATTCCATTGATTTCAATGGTGTAGAATTGAACCACAAAGGAGGCAGTTGGGGGAGGGATACCGCTGGGATAGGTTTACAGAAGGACAAGTGGCATTTGGGACTTCAGACACCTTGCAGAGCCAGAATGAAGTGACATACACAGAAGCAAAGACAGAGGGGTGGTTGGTGAAGCTATTAACAGCTGGGAGATCCAGATATGTGAGCCACACTCAACAAAGTGAACATGTACAAGCACCGGGGCCAGAGTTTATTGTTTCCTGGATACTTTAAACAGGATCATTACATGCTGAAATAGATGAGTATTGCTAGAGTTATGAATGCAAAATTGTCCTGTTAGATTGCACCTGGGGAAATCTGGGTTTTGTTTTATCTGTTGGTTTTATGGTTACTGTATATTTTGTTCCTGTCCTCTTTATAAAGTGCTGCTGATTTTTTTATATTGTTCCTTATTCATTTGATGCCAGGGCCTTATTATATCCCGGTGTTGTTTTTAGGCTACTCTTGTGGAGTATGAAATATAATTAAAAGGCCACATTTTCAAAGGATCCTCCTCTATTCAGGCGTGTAGAAGTTTTCATGCAAATAGCAGCATGTGCATGTTTCAGGTAACAGCAGATGCATGCACAGGTGATAGATTCAGACTTGCAGTGCTCAGAAAGTGTGCATACAGATATTTGCATGGATTTAAATAGAGGCCACTTTTTGAAAACGTGTCAAAAATATCAGTAAGTTAGGCCACCTTATAACTAGGTTACATTTAAATAGCTACATAAGTGGGATCAGGGAGATCTACTTTGTCCTGAGCTGTTACAATTGAAAAGTGCTGGGTCAGTTTAATAATTTCAAACCCCTATAAAGAACCCCTTGTTATGGCAGGAGTCTTGTAGGTGATGTATGTGATGATGAATATGCCAGAAAAATTCCAAGATATCGTGTGTAATTGAGCAAAACCCCAGGTTTAATGGAATTGAAAAGTACTTGTGTCACAGATGTAGGCAATTACTGTTCATAAAGGGGCACCCGCAACTTGAAAATCATTTCAATCAGAAAATGCTGCATCTACTATTGTTACAATTAGCCACGGAGGTTGCTGTCACTGAAAGGGATTAATGAAAAAATAACATTTTCATCTCTTGTTTTCATTTGTTTGCTGTGTGCATTTGGCAGGTCTCTGTGTAATAGTCCTTGTGTGATGGTGCCTGCCCTTCCCTATGCTACTGAAGAATGTGATGATCAGTACTGTGGTAGCAGAACTGAAACTGAAAAGGTAGCAGGCAGGACTATGCACAAAGAGAAAAGGGATGTAGACCTGCCCTTTGTACCCTGCAGGACCTGTGGTCACAGGACCTTCCTAATTTGGGGGGAACCAAGGAATATAAAAAGTAATCTCTTGTAAATTGAACCAATGTTGTCTGACTGCTAGAGTTGGAATCTTGATACTAATTTTTCCTAATGATTGTAAGTTATTTACAGTCACCTGGCTGGCCTTTGAGGACTGACAAATCACAGCCAGAAGCCCCCTCGAGGTTTGAAACCTGTTCAGTCTCAGTCATCTGGTGAGAGTTGAATTCTAGGCATGGAAAAAACAAGCTTAAGGAGGCAGAATTTTATTGTGTACCTGGGATTTTGTCCCTTAGATTCACTGGGGACATTGGGGTTTGTCCTTTGTTTCACCTTTTCATCCATCCCTCCCTCCCTCCTTTCTCTTCGTCTCTTGCTTCTTTTATCCTTTCTTCTATTCCCCTCCCAAAACCAGGAGAGGGGTGTGTGTGTGTATGTGTGTGTGTGTGTGTGTGTGTTGCGGGGCAGTGATCCCCACCAGTGACCTGGGCCATCCTTTGGGCTCTCTGGTGAGAACTCTCAGCCTCCCATTATCAGTTTCTACCCTGATTGGCTGAGCAGGGGGTTATTGCCAGAGAGGAGACTCAGGTCTTGTTGTTCTTTTTTAAGACCAAGTAAATAAGTCATAAGCAGTTGTATGTTTGATGAATTTTGCTGCTTCTCTGCACTAATTGTCTCTGAGCAGTTCATGATTCTCTCTAACATTCCAGTTCTCCTAAAATACTGGCTGAATACTTACTGTGCACTGTTGCTGGTCTGGAGCTCATCTGAGAGCACTTTACTCAGATCATTCAATGTAGGAAATTTAAGATCCGATGCTTAGTTTGAAAATCAGGGCTCTTGGGTCTTATTCCCAACTCTGCCACTGATTATGCGACCTAAGACAAGTCAATTATCCTTTCTCAGCCTTATCTTCTCCCTCTTTCAAGTAGGGATAATAATGATCCGCTCCTACCTACCTCACGGTGGGTGGAGATAGGGCCAACTCTAGGTTTTTTGCTGTCCCAAGCAACAAAAAAAAAAAAAATTGGCTGCCCCCACCCCAGCCCTGGGCTCTCCCCCACACACCCGCACCCCATGCCATCCCAGCCCTGGGCTCTCCCCCACACACACCAGCACCCTCTGCCACCCCAGCCTTGGGATCTTCCCCACACAGGCACCCCGTGCTGCCCCAGCTCTGGGCTCCCCCCACCCACTTGCACCCTCCTTCCACCCCAGCCCTGGGTCACTGGTAACTTGCTCCCAGAGTGGGTCATTCAGCAGGAATTTTGGATGTGCACAGAACACAGACAGGATTGGTTCCCATATGGTTACAGAACTGCAGTAACATGGAACAATTTCCAGCTTGTGTGATTAAAGGATATCTGGATGCATATTATAAGACTGTCCTACAGAAATGAGGAAACGTTGAGGTGCCTTTATTATTCTTATGTTCCATTCTTTGTTTCTATGGGCAATTTGCCAATGCAATATCACTGTTATCCTTTTAAACAAATAAAACTATAAAACAAACAAACAAAGGCAATGGCTGTTGAAAATAGCAATTCCAGTCCTAAAAACCACTGGGAAGCATTTCTTGCTCTAGTTTATCCAACTTTTTCTACAGCAAATTACAGTGAATCAGTACATTTGATTTGGGAGAAATGAAGTAACAGCTGCCCAAATTGAGCTTCAGCACTCCTGAATTTTGAGGGTGTTCAAATCTGGAAGGCAGGTGCTAGATTCCCTTTCTGAATATTAGCTAAATCTGGAAAGGAAAAGTGAATTTCTGCTTCGATGGCTCAGAAGTGGAAATCCTCTACGTGCCTGGTACTGTATCTAAAGCTGCCCAGGTCCAGTAGAGCCTCTCCTCCCTTACTCTTAAATTCTAGTGGGATCCACGTACCTCCCTTGCTAGGATTCAGATAAAGAGGGGAACTGTCCATTTAGTCCACCCAATTCCTTCCTTGGGGGCTGCAAGGTGAGGTCACACCAGTATCTCTAATCCAGTCTGGGGATGTCTTCTGAAGGGGATATCTAGGCAAAGCCTTCTACAACTTGGGCACACTCGTTCCCCATTCACAGTGCCACCCCGCTCTAGCAGTGAGCTCTCCATTGACAGCAAGCTGCAGCTTGAGGTTTCAGCTACCGTACTCTCCCCTCCCTTTCCTGTTGATAGCGGCCAAGGGAATGCTGAGAAATGTAGTTTTTTCCCTGCTCCAGAGCTGGCTCTATAGGCAGGGAGCTAACCAAGGAACTACAGCTCCCAGGGCCCCCTGTTGGTTCTCAGCTCCCAGGCTGGATCCCTGCTGGCTGCCGCCCCTGCAAATGGGCTGCTCCAAGCACCTGCTTGCTTTGCTGGTGCCTAGAGTCGCCCCTGCCTCCACCCATCCTGCACCCCCACCCTGTGCCCCAGCCTGGAGCCTGCACCCAGCACCCAAACTCCATTCCAGAGCCCAACCTCTCAACCATCCCACACCCCAAACCCCTGCCCCAACCCAGGGCCTGCACCCCAGACCTCCTCGCTCGACCCAAACTCCCTTGCAGAGCCTGAGGCAGGTGAGGGGCAGAGTTCGTCGGTGGGGAGGGCTCTGTGCAGTAATATAGTGACTCCTTGGGTCTTTGAATGAGGCTTTATACTTGGGGTGGGGGGGTGAGGAGGCAAGCAGCGAGTCAGTGGATGGAGAGGGGCAAATCTCCCAGATTCAAAATCTGTGACTGTGTCTGTTGGTCCTTCTAGCTGCTTTTCTCTGGCCTGGGGGTTGTTCCCACATGAAGGTGTTTGCTTCTTATCCCCGAGGCCATCAGTATGTCTGCTCTTCTCTAGTCAGCCCACTTGCCAAGCTTGATTGTCCTTGGTTGGGCTGCCAGCCCCTCTCCAAGGATTGCAGCTGTCTGGAGGTACTGCCCTCCACGCCTTCCTCAGTCACACCTCATTCATGCAACAGGGCAGTTGATTACCAAGTGGGGGGGAGATCTTATTCTACTTCTAGCAAAAAGACACTTTTCTTTTACCTTAATTACACTACCTTAGGGGCCCGCTATAACATATTACCAAGGTTCAATACAAAGTCATATACAAGTTATACAAAAATGCATAATGCAGAGATTTATCTACAACTGCATTGATTGACTGCATTGATTGACTGTGCAGTAATATAGTGACCCCTGGTCTTTGAATGAGGCTTCATACTTGCCTCATTAATGCAGAGAAGCAGCAAAATCCATCAAACATATAAGTGGTTATGACTTATTTACTTGGTCTTAAAAGAGAACAAAAAGGCATTGAGTCTCCTCCCTGTCATTAACCCCCTGCACTGTACAAAGACTGAATGGCCCATCCCAGTTGTGGATGTACTCCAGAGACTTGATTTGAACCTGCAGTTTATTCCATCACTGCTACAAGCCTGAACCAAGAACTTTGCCAAAGTACAAGTTTTCCAAGGGCACCATTTCCCCTAACACTGATTTTCATATTAACCATCAGATCTTGAATTTCATACATTGAATGACCTCAATAAAGTGCTCTCAGATGAGCTCCAGACCAACAAGTATGCACAGTAAGTATTCAGCTAGTGTTTTAGGAGAACTGCAATGTTAGAGAGAATCATGAACTGCTCAGAGACAATTAATGCAGAGAAGCAGCAAAATCCATCAAACATATAAGTGGTTATGACTTATTTACTTGGACTTAAAAGAGAACAAAAAGGCCTTGAGTCTCCTCCCTGTCATTAACCCCCTGCTCAGACAATCAGGATATAGACTGAGGATGGGAGGCTGAGGGGTCTCACCAGAGAGCTCAAAGGATGGCCCAGGTCACTGGCGGGGATCACTGCCCCAGCACTACTGCAGCTCCACAGTTTGGGGTGGACCTCCCACAGTGAGAGCTGCCGAGCACTCCCCCACAAAACACACACACACACACACACACACACACACACCCTCTCCTGGTGTTAGGAGGGGAACAGGAGAAAGGAGAAAAGAAGCAAGAGAGGAAGAGAAAGGAGGGATGGATGGAGGAAAAGGTGAAACAAAAAGGACAAACCCTAATGTCCTCAGTGATTCTAAGGGACAAGATGCCAGGTTTGGAATAAAATTCTGCCTCCTTAAGATCATGTTTTCCATGAATTCAACTGTCACCAGATGGATCAGACTGAACAGTTTCAAACCTCGAGGAGGCTCTTACCCTCTAAACAGGGTCGGCTGTTTTCAAGTAAAATCACTAAAAGGGAAGGAGAAAACTCGAAAGAGGTTCCTCCTGGCGCTCAGGTACGTGAACCCCAATACTCCCCCAGTCCTCAAAGAGAGACCTGGAGAAGGAGACTTGCTGAAGCAAAGCCACAGGGTCTCTGAGGTTTCCCTGGTCCCTCACCCCTGTCCTGCCTGGCTGATGTCAGCATCTCTCTGTGAGGTCACCACCTCCCCACCACCTTTGGCCAATAGTCTGAGGTCCTGCCAAAGGCCTTTGTGATGTCACTGCCACACCCCTCCCTTGCTGGGCTAATGTCCTGCCCCTGGCCAGGCACTTTGAAGGTTTGAGCTACTCCCTGTGGATCACCCCACTCAAGGAGCATTCGTTCTAGGAAGCAAGCCGGCTAGACAGGAAAACGTCAGACGCTGCTGCTCCCAATGCTACATTCAGTTCTAAATAAATTAGTCCACTTTATTGCCAGAAGAGACCATTAGAGCATCTAATCTGACCCCTGCATATCACAGGCCTCCTGTATGACACACTAGCTACTTTTGGGGTAAACACATTCCAGAAAGGCATCCAGTCATCATGAAATGACGTCACGAGACGGAGAATCCACCACTTTCCTTGGTAGCTTGTTCCTGTGGTGAATCATCCTCGCTGTTGAATATTTGTGCCTTAATTGTAATATGAATTTGTCTCTTTTCACCTTAGGACCCGGCGAGGTGGGAGTGTGCCAGACCTTGGGCTGCAGCCCAAGCCGGAACTTCTACATGACAATTAAACAGCCCCACAGCCTGAGCCGTGTGGGCCCAAGTCAGTGGTACGGGCCAGCCACCGTGTGTAACAAGTTTGCGTTGAGAATTTGCGGCAAAACTGGGAACTGAACACAGATTGTTTCAATTCGTGACTCCCACCTTAACCGAATGCCCAGCTTGTGTGTGTACAGCATTGTTTTGGTCTGTGTTTGCCTTGTATTGGCTTCCAAGGAGGCTGTGGAATTTCCTTCATTGGGGTTTTTAAGACCAGGTTAGAGATACGCCAGTCTGCGAATGTCTAGGGATACTTGGTCCTGCCTCAGCACAGCGGGCTGGAGTAGATGACTTCTCAAGATCCCTTCCAGGCCTACATTGAAATAATTCTCTTTTTTGCTGCGTCATGTTCTACGCTGAGCTGTTTTGCATGGTGCCATTTGGAACTGTGATCGCACCATGTTGTGTAGCAGTTTTATGGTGAATTGTTTTGCCTCAGCTTGTTTTCCATTGTGTACTTTTGTCCTAGGATGTCATAGTTCGCATCGTGTTGCTTTCTTTTCCTTTGTATTGTCATTTTATGCTGTGGAGTGTAGGTTGTGTTTTTTTTCCCCCTGAATTTGCCTGACATTATGTTGTGGTGAGTTTTATTCTGTATGTTGTGTTTTTATATGTATATATTGCATAGCATCCTAGAAATGTAGGGCTAGATAGGACCTCAAGATGTCATCAAGTCCAGCTTTCTCTGCTGAGGCAGGACCAAGTATATGTAGATTATCTATGACAGAGCTTTGTCCTATTTGTTCTTTAAAACTTCCAGGGAAAGAGACTCCCCAGCCCCTTGTAAGACTGTTCCAGAGCTGAACTGCCTTAGCTCTGGGGACACCCACACAGATTTTAGTGGTGAGCAGCTCTGGAGAGAGAGGAGACCCCAGTGAGTGGGCAGTTGGATAAAGAGACTAAAGTTGGGAGGAGAAACATTGACGTGTCCAAGGTCACCCAGGCTGTCTGTGACCGAGCTAGAAATAGGTTCTAGTGCCACCGTACTGCTGTTTCTGAAGGTCTCTGCCACACTGCTGTTTTAGGCACTGGTGCAAACCCTTAGTGTAGACAGAATTTACACTAGTGCACTCTGGCACTGGTGCACCATGTCCCAGTTTGAAGGTTTGGGGTGGGGAGAGGGGCTATGACCTCCTGAGGCCTGAGGCTCACTGAACAGTGCAGATGGTAACGGAGGGGCAGCAGTGAGTACTGGAGGTATGAGCCAGGAGCACAGCCCCACAGGACTGGACACTGACTTCTCCTGACCCAGGGACACACCCCAGCGAGGTGGTTTGTCCATGGATGTGCAGGCTGTCTTGGCAGAGCAGCTCATTTGCAATCTCTGCACAGCTCTTCCTACAGTGTGCACTGGGGACCTCTCCAAGCTGCGAGTGACGGGGCTCGGGAGTTAACAGGATCTGTTCCTGGCTCTGTCATGGTCCTGTTTAGTGAGCTTGGGAAGTCACAGCTCCTCTCTCTGTAACACTGTCTTCAGTGACTCGAGAGCACTAGCACCAGCCTCAGGCAGACTGGTGAGAAGCAGGGCACAAACCCCAAATTGGGTGTGAGGTCTGTATGGAGATTTCACCAACCAAGTATCCAGTGTAAACGCTTCAGGCATTGTAACAGCATTAACATGGAATCACAGACAGTCCACTTGGGTGATCCAAGATATCTCACCACGCTGGTGAGCTCACCTTGTGACAGGTGGTCCCTTACTCCAGGGGTTCCCAACCTTTTCTTTCTGAGCCTCCCACCCCCACCCCCACACACGCTATAACAACTCCACTGCCCATGTGGGCCACAATAACTGGTTTTCTGCATTTAAAATCCAGGGCTGGCGTTAGGGGTAGCAAGCAGGGCAACTGCCTGCGGCCCCATGCCACAGGGGCCCCCGCAAAGCTACATTGCTTAGGCTTTGGCTTCAGCCCTGGTGATGGGGCTCAGGGCCCTGGACTTCAGTCCCATGCGCTGGGACTTCAGCTTTCTGCCCTGGGACTCAGTGAGTCTAATGCCAGCTTTGCTTGGCAGCCCCCTGAAAGCTGCTCACGTCCCCCCAGGGGGGCCCTGGTTGAGAACCACTGCCTTACAGCACGAATCACAGCAATGTTCAAGTTACTGCCAGTCCCAAAGGACCCGTCACTTCCTTAGGTCAATTAAATCTTAGATCTTCCAACAAAGACACTTGTAGCCAGTCCTGTCATAACCTGTATTAAGACTTATTTAAAAGGAAACGAGAGTTGTTAACAAAGTTAAAGCAGGTAATCCTATAGATGCAGATGAGTTGCAGTCTTAAATTTCAAAGGTAATAGAAGCTTCTGTAATAAGCAAGCTCTACATATTCTTTAGGACTAACCCAGGCTAAACAGCTGGGGATTTCTTGCTTATGCCTAGAAACTTCCCCCCCACCCAGAGTCCAGGCAGCATACAGACAATCAGTTCCTTCTCTATGGGGTTTTTCATCCCCTTCCTACCATGTGCTCTGAGCAGCAAACTCAGCTAATGGGAAGTGAAGAGCACAACAACAGTCTTGTGTCTTTGTTAACATCCCATAATAGTCTCTCTGGTGTTGATGGACCTTTCCTGCCAGGCATTCTGTTGCCAATCAGCACTTCACATAGGTAAAGTCTCTCTCCTGTCTGGTGATTTACAGAGCCACAGAGGCTCACAATGCAACTAGTCAGATGTTAACTCAGGCAGCAACTTACAAGCATTCAATAAAGTCTAAACACAAAACACATTCTTATGTTCACAGTCTGTATGAGGAGTATCTACTCATTTGGACTCACTGGGGAGCCACAGAAAGAAACAAGGTGTGCTGAGGCAAGAAGGCCCAGTCTCAGAGCCCCCAGGGTCACGCTTCCCAAAAGCTAAAACTAGGACCAGCCCATGAAAGGGGCACTCCCAGGAGAGACTGTGTAAAGGCTGGAGCATCAAATAACTTAGTTAATCTGAGAGAGCTGCCTTGGGGACAATGACAGGGAGAAACCCCAGAGTGACTTCTTTGATTCTGCTCATCTCTGGCCTTTGGTTCATAGAATCACAGAACTGGAAGGGACCTTGAGAGGTAGCTAGTCCAGTCCCCTGCACACAAGGCAGGATGAAGTATTATCTAGACCAGGAGTGGCCAACCTGAGCCTGAGAAAGAGCCAGAATTTACCAATATACATTGCTAAAGAATCATCAGCTCCCACCCCCTGCTCCCAGTGCCTCCCACCCATGGGAAGCCACACTAATCAGCACCCCCCTGCTCCTCGCACTCCCGATCAGCTGCTCATGCTATGCAAGACACGTGGTGGGGGGGATGGGGGGATGGAGCGTGGGCACTGCAGGCTCAGGGAAGGGGTGGAGTGGGGGCAGGGCCTGTAGCTGAGTAGTGAGCACACCCAGCACACTGGAAAGTTGGTGCCTGTAGCACCAGCCCCGGAGTTGGTGCCTGTACAAGGAGCCGCGTATTAAATTCTAAAGAGCCACATGTTGGCCACCCCTGATCTAGACCATCCCTGAGAGGTATTTGTCCAGCCTGCTCTTAAAAATCCCCAATGATGGAGATTCCACAACCTCCCTAGGCAATTTATTCCAGTGCTTAACCACCCTGACAGGGAGTTTTTCCTCATGTCCAACCTAAACCTTTCTTGCTGCAATTTAAGCCCATTGCTTCTTGTCCTGTCCTCAGAGGTTAAGAACAATGTTTCTCCTTCCTCCTTGAAATGAACTTTTATGTACTTGAAAGCTGATCATATCTTCTCCTGACTAAACAAACACAATTTTTTCAGTCTTCCCTCATAGGTGATGTTTTCTAGACCTTTAATCATTTTTATTGCTCTTCTCTGGACTTTCTCCAATTTTTCCACATCTTTCCTGAAATGTGGCACCCAGAACTGGACACATTACTCTAGTTGAGGCCTAATCAGTGCAGAGTAGAGCGGAAGAATTACTTCTCATGTCTTGCTTACAATACTCCTGCTAATACATCTCAGGATTATACTTGGGTTTTTTCCAACAGTGTAACACTGTTGACTCATATTTAGCTTGTGATCCACTGTGACTCCCAGATCCGTTTCTGCTGTGCTCCTTCCTAGGCAGTCATTTCCTGTCTTGTATGTGTGCAACTGATTGTTCCTTCCTAAGTGGAGTACTTTGGATTTGTCCTCATTGAATTTCATCCTATATTCTCCAGTTTGTCCAGATCAATTTGAATTGTAATTCTAGCCTCCAAAGCTCTTGCAGCCCCTCCCAGCTTGGTATCATCTACAAACTGTATAAGTGAAACAGAGAGATTCTGCTACTGGGAGGGTTTCACTATGTCTAGGTGGGTTACACCCTGGTGGGAGGGGGCTAGGCCTGTACTGGAATAAGGTCATTTTGTGCTACACAGTGTGGCAGAACCTAGAATGTCCATTACCAGGGAAAAATGCTGGGGGGAATTGACATGTGGAAAGGACAGAAACCCTGTCTGAATTCTCTCACATTGCCCTTCTTGCCCTGGCAGGCTACAGAATAATGTCCACCTTTCACCCTAAATCATCCCCTCCTCCCAGCTGGAAGGAAATGTCTGCAATGGAGCTGGCTCAGGTAAGGGATTATCAGGGAGCTGGTGGTGGGTTCTGCTTGGAGGGAGAGGAGAAGTAAATGTATAGGAGGGTGGGAGCTGCTAGAGGTAGTGGGAGGCAGGAACTGTCTAGGGTGTGGAATGGGAGGGGAAAGGATGTGACAAACCTGCTGAGACTTGTGTACTCTAGGGTGTGATGGGCTGTCACCCCGGGGGTGCAGTCTGGGGGGCTTCTGGGAAACACTGTCCCTCTAACCCTCAAACTGGGTTGGCCCTTCTCACACTGCCAGCCTCTCCAGGCCCTGTTATTACCCAACAGGACAGCAGGTGGCACCACGCATCCAACTAAGCTACCTGAGTGCGTTACCTAAGCCACTCAAAGACAGATAGAAGACAAAAGCCAATTTCCCAGCCATAAGTGGTAGCAAACAGATCAAAGCAGATTACTTAACAAATAACCAAAAACTCAAACTAAGCTTAACATACTATCTGGATAGAATTTGAATTAGCAGTTTCTCACCCTGACTGATGATACAAGCAGTCCACCAAGTTTCCATACACAAGCTAAAAATCCCTTTACCCTGGGACCAGCAGTTCCCCCAGTTCAGTCTTTCTTCCTCAGGTGTTTCCAGGAGTTCTCTTGTGTGGGGAATGAGGCCAAGAAATGATGTCACACTCCACCTTATGTAGCTTTTCCATATTGTGGAACCATTTGTTCCAAACTTGTTTCCCAGTCCAGTTTGTGGAAAAATACAGGTACCAAAATGGAGTTCATTGTCATGTGGTCTGCTCACATGCCCTAGCATGCCCTGCTGAGTCATAGTAGCCATGGCTCATAGGCCAGCTGAAAAATTCACAAGAGGGCTAAGCTCTTCCACGGTCCATTGTCTTTCTTGATGAGCCATGAACACTGTCTGGCTTCTTTGTTGTACCTGAAAGGCTTGTTGTGAGTGTTACCCAGAGTAAACACATTTGAAATACAGATACAGAGTCAATATCCATTACTTCAGTTACGAACATGATACATGCACACAAATAGGACAGTCATATTCAACAAATCATAACTTTTCCAATGACACTGAACATGACGCATCTTGCACAAAATGCAACATAATTATGTTCTAATCATTTTATAATCATACCACTATGCTGAATGTGTGGTGTAGTGTCAGGGCCTAATTTCAAGGCACAGGAGTTGGGAATGGAACTTCCACTCTTTGTGGAACAGGAAATAACCCTCCAGCCAGGGCTGGGAAAACTTCCCGGACTCCCAGTGCTGGAGCCTGAATCTTCTGACACTTCATTAGTTACCACGAACCCCAATCTTTGTGGCAACTGCAAACTTTATCAATGATGATTTTATATTCTCTTCCAGGTCATTGATAAGAATGTTAAATAGCACAGGGCCAAGAACCAATCCTTGTGGGAACCCCCTAGAAAGAAATCTACTCAAGCATGGTTCCCCATTTACAATCATAGTTTTTAATCTGTTTAATGTATGCTGTGTTTATTTTGTATCTTTCTAGTTTTCTAGTCAAAATATTGTGCTGAACCAAGTCATATGCCTTACAGAAGTCTAGGTAATGTTTTCACCTCTCAGCTCATCAATACTATTAGCTGCAACCAAACTTTTGATCTCACCCAATAAGGATATCCAGTTAGTTTGATTGGATCTGTTGTCTCTGAACCTTTGTTAATTGGTACTAATTATATTCCTCCTTTACCTCTTTATTAATTAAATCCATATTCGCTGCTCTATTATCTTGCCCAGTATCGGACTAATACTCTTGTAATTAGCTGGGTCATCTCTTTTACACTTTTTAAATATTGGCACAGCATTAGCTTTATTCCATTCTTCTGGAATTTCCCCATTGGTCCAAGTCCTAATTAAAATCAACATTAACAGTCCTCCACCGTTCTTTCAAAACTCTTAATACACGTTATCTGGACCTGCTTATTTAAACATGTCTAACTGTAAGAGCTGCTCTTAACATTCTCGTGAGTTATTGTTGGGATGGAAAGACTGTCGTTGTCAACGTCTTATACGATTACATCATCTGTTTTTCTCCAACTCCTGGAGTGAAATATTTATTGAACACTTTTACCTCTTCTGTATTATTTTGATAATTCTGCCATTTCCATCTAGTAATTTACCACTACCATTGTTAGGGATTAATTTTGTACTTAATATACTTTTTTAAAAGTTCCTTCTTATTTTCATTAAGTGGTCATTGATTTCTGATAGCTTCCCTTACCAATTTTCTACAATTCTGACTTTCTAACTTATATTCTTTACTGTTGATTTCCCCTTTCTTCCATATATTTTCTTTGGAGATTCCTACCAGGGAGCCACCAGCAGGGTCCAGAGACAGCCCCATCTCCTATATCAAGCCCTGGCTAGTAGCTATGTGATAAATGTGATGACTCTGCCTCTGTCTGTCAGCTGGGAGACACAAAGGTTCTCTCTTTCCACCCTCTAATGCCTCCTGGCTGCTCTAAGCAAGGTGGGGTGGGACTCTGTTAACATGTGCCTCCTGGAGCTCCCATTTACCTGGTGCTGCTGTTCCGTGAATAGTGGGGTTGTGAGTGGGGCAGCAGGTACTGAGTGTTGGACTCTTGCTCTTTCAGGGGCCGGTGACCTTCGAGGAGGTGGCTGTGTATTTCACCAGGGAAGAGTGGGTTCTGCTGGACCCCACTCAGAGAGCCCTCTACAGGGATGTCATGCAGGAGAACTATGAGACGGTGGTCTTGCTGGGTAAGGAGTCCTGTCGCCTGGGTTATTAGAAGCTGTGGGGTCTCTAAACAACCTGAGTACTAATAACTGTATACCTTTATTCATCATACAAATTTTGCAGGTTTTCTTGCTCCCCTTTTTTTGCCTTATCTCCCACACGCTAGTATCATTTTTGGACATGTGCCTTTTTGGTGCCGTCAGTCATTTTAAAATTGGATTTAATATATCCTTATTGGCTATATTAATCACTGTAGCTTTCATGCCTTTTCCTCATTTTAAGAGGAAAATATGCCTCCTGTAGAATTCTAAATTGAGTAAATATGTGTATGACTCATGCATGGTTTGTGTGACAGTGAGATGAGCTCTTTTAGGAGAGCGTGTAATGTTGCCATTCAGGATCCCATGGGTGAAGGGATAAGAGAGCCATGGGAGGGGCGGAGAAGAGTGGGGAGTAGATAATTCTGGGGTGCCAGGACATGGGGAGGGTGTGTGCAGGGTTAGAGCTAAGAAGCAGCAGGGAGGTAGGAGGTAGTGAGAGATGAGGAGAAAATACAAGAAGCTCCCAAGGTGCCGGGAAGTGGTGCCGGCTGAGAGTAATGGGAAGAAGGGGAGGGGAGTGTGGAGGAAGGGCACCCGGGAAGTGGGCTGGGTGGGTCATTGGTAGGGAGGAGAGGTTTGGGAATCTAGAGCTGTGGGGATCCCAGACCTTTAACCTCAATCCCTACTGAAGCCTTGTTGCTTTAGAGCCTACACTCCAGTTTTATTTCTGTTCAGTTTCACTTCTTTTACATTTCCCCAAATATCATTATTTTAACATTTGACCTCCCTCTCCCACTCATAACCCCTCTCCCCATATAACCTCCCCATGTCTATGCTCAGTGACCCTGGCCACTGATCCTGAGTCCTTGCTGCATTCCTCCCTGTGACGATGCGGTTCTGGCGGGACCCAGCGGAGAGTGCCAAATCAGGACCAATTGCTCAAACAGGGCAGTCACAGCCCTAGGCTGGGGTTTTTCCACCTCTAAGGCAAACCAAACCAACCAGACAAAGAGGACTTTGGTTTCACCCCACTGGCTAACCACAAGTCACACAAGCAATTCCCTTAGACACTCCAGTCTCCCAGTATCACCACCAGTGCCACTCGTCCTGGGGATGAATGGTTATGAAAACCAACACCCCAATAAAAGAAAACGGTTCTCTCGATCCCAAAGGACCAAGCCCCAGACCCAGGTCAATATACACATCAGATCTTACCCACAAATCACACTGTTGCCAATCCTTTAGAATCTAAAATCTAAAGGTTTATTCATAAAGAAAAAAGGTAGAGATGAGAGCTAGAATTGGTTAAATGGAATCAATTACATTCAGTAATGGCAAAGTTCTTAGTTCAGGCTTGTAGCAGTGATGGCATAAACTGCAGGTTCAAATCAAGTCTCTGGAGTACATCCCCCACTGGGATGGGTCATCAGTCCTTTGTGCAGAGCTTCAGTTTGTAGCAAAGTCCCTCCAGAGGTAAGAAGCAGGATTGTAGACCAGATGGAGATGAGGCATCAGCCTTAGATAGGTTTTTCCAGGTGTAAGAACCTCTTTGTCCTTACTGTGTAAAATTACAGCAAAATGGAGTCTGGAGTCACATGGGCCAGTCCCTGCATACTTTGCTGAGTCACAAGGCGTGTCTGCCTTCTCTCCATGGGTCAATTGTGTAGCTAATGGTCCTTAATGGGCCATCAAGCCAGCTGGGCAGAGCTAACACCAACTTGTCTGGGATGTTTCCCAGAAGCACAGCACCAACTTGAAATACAGACAGTATAGAGCCAATATACATAACTTCAACTAAAAATGACACATGCACACAGACAGCATAATCATAACCAGCCACCCATAACCTGGTCTTAGACACCTTATATGACCCTCTTTACCTAAGATTTGGTGCCACTACAGGACCTTGGTTGCAAACCATGTTCTATATGGTCCCAGTTTATACCAATAACGTCACACTCCCTCCCATAGCAGGGCCGCTACCCAGACACAAATGGGCACTTTGTTGATGATGTCACTGGGTGGTTGTGTAGCCTGTACAATTGTTACACCTATAAGATTACATATTCCGAAGCCCTTCACACCACTCGGGCTTATCTCTATACACCCATACAGTCTGTTCCCCAGTGTTCCCTTCCCAGCTCTGATGCTGCAGAGCATTTACCCCCGTCCTCCTTCCCAGCCTGGCCTGTGTCCCTGTTCCTGTTCCCCCCACTTAATAAACATGATTCCAATTTCCCTTCCGCCTCCTGTTTGACCCCAGTTTATATAGTCATATTCTCAGCTACACCTAGCACGACTGATTGTACAGAAGAGAGAAACAATTAGAGAACCAGACAGATAAACAACAGAAAAGTGAGGGCCATAAAGATAGAACAATACAGAAATGAGAGTTTCGCAGTCAGAGCCATTGATAAGTGATTTCTTGCCAGACAGGATGCTGTCAAACTAAGTTTCTTTTATCCATCTTAAGATCTGTTTCTTTATCTGGTGGTGATGGGCATCATACAGACAGGATCGTCTTCCTAACAGCCTAATAGCACCTTATTTCAGTGTGACTGGTTTGGGATGAGAGGATGTGACCCTTCGCTTCCCAGCTAATGGCTGCCCCTGCTGCTTAGCCAAAGTCCTTAGCCTAAGAAAAAGGCCTCAGACTAACCTAGTGAGAGAAGACCCATACACAGGCAGACTGAGATTTTCATTCTTTTTTTTCATACTCCTGTAACTAGTTAAGTGATAACAAACACTTGTAAGTTCTTAATGTATAGGCTTTACAGGCAGGCCTGAATATCTCTATTCTAACAGAGGATTCTACCCCTTCCCCCATTCTGTGTTTGTCTTTTCTATTTAGATTGTAAATTCTTCAGGGCATGGGCCATCTACTATTCTGTGTTTGTACAGTGCCTAGCACAATGGGGACCCCCTGTTAGTTGGTCCCTAGGCACTGAGGTAATGAATATGATTTAGAATAATAACTCTCCTGCCACATGGAGCCAAGGAAGCTGGCCCTGGGATGTTACTGCTTAAAAAGGAGATTGGCTTAAAACCATGGACTATTATTTGTGAAAAGTATCCCACAAATTCCACTGACCTCCCTTGATTTCTTTGCCTTGAGTAGAGTTTCCAGTTTCCAAACCTGATGTGATCTCGCAGCTGGAATGAGGGGAAGAGCCGTGGGTCCCAGGTCTCCAGGGCTCTGAGAAAGAAGTGCCCTTGAGAGCTGCCTGCACAGGTGGGGAATTGGTTAAACCAACTCAAAAACTGTCCAGGAAACATTTGGGATGCCCTACAAAGACCTTGTGAGCTCTCCAAGTTCAGGATTGTTCCCTGCAGATGTGGCATCATTAGATAGATGTCACTTACAGCATCCCACCTATCCTGACTGACAACTGGCAGCAGGTCCCCCCCCAATCTCGCTTTCCCCTGAGAGTTCTGGTGAGATGCAGACCAAAACTGATCCCTTCCATTCTCCTCTGGGGAGAGGTTTGGGGAAAATCTCCAACATATATTTTGGTTGGTTCATCCCTTTTTCTATTCCTATCTCTGAGATTTCCTTTCTCTCAGGCACAGAGAGTGACCTATGTCTCATTCTCTCTGTCTCCCATCAGGTGACGGGATGGTGAGTGATAACAAGGAGGAGAAACCCCAGCAGGAAGATGCTGAGCCAATAGAACCACATGGGACATTATCAGGAAGATCGAAAGGGAATGTTTCTTGGAGTTGTGCACTCCAAGAAAAAGCAAAAGCAAAAGCCTGTGAGACTCAGCAGAGGCCAGAGGAAAACTTCAGTAGCCACACAGACCTTATTACAAGTGAGAGAATCAACTTGGAAGACACACATTACACATGCCATGAGTGTGGGAAACACTTCAATTGGAGCTCACACCTTATCACACATCGTAGAATCCACACAGGAGAGAAACCTTATGGATGCTCTGAGTGTGGGAAATGCTTCACTCATAGTTCAACCCTCATTTCACATCAGAGAATCCACACAGGGGAGAAGCCCTACACATGCTTTGAGTGTGGAAAAAGCTTCAATCAGATCTCACACCTTATCAGATATCAGAGAATCCACACAGGAGAGACGCCCTACACGTGCTCTGAGTGCGGGAAAAGCTTCACTCAGAACTCTACCCTGATCGCACCTCAGAGAATCCACTGTGGAGAGAGACCCTACACATGATCTGAGTGTAGGAAAAGCTTCAGTCAGAGCACAAACCTTATTAAACATCAGAAAATCCACATGGGAGAGAACTGTAATAAATGCCTTGATTAGGGCTGGCCAAAGGTTGAGGGGGAGTTTTTTTGTGGTTTTTATCGCATTTGCTCATTCCTGCATTGTGGTCTTTGCTCCATCTTCACTGTGGTCTCTCAGCTCCCACACATGAGTTACCTGCTTCTGCATTTTGCAGCTCACCCTTCTTTGGGGTCAGTCCTGTGATCTTTTCTATCAACTCCTTTCCTTTTGAGTCGTAGGAGTGTGTGTCCCTCCAGCCAGGAATGTTCATCAGCTCCAGGTGAGAGAGAGGTTTGATCCCAACAAGCTACACTGAGGCAAAAACTACCTGTGCCTTCCATCCACTAGGGCTGTACATGGCATTGGCTGCTCAAGTTAGTGATCTTGGTGTAAAAAGACAATTATAGTTGTAGTGCAGATGCAGCCCAGGTGCAGTGGTTGGCATTAGCTTTCCCCTTGTCCTGACCTAAACTCCATCACTTTTCCTAGTCTAAACAAACCCTGAGCATCACGGTTATACTGTTCCCCCATTTCAAACCAAGTGTTAGTCATCGAGTTCCCCCTTTGGAAACCAATTGTTTCATTCCCAGTTGCTCTGATGTTGCTTCAGGTTGTGCTGGGGAGCAGATAAATTTATTCACATTTTCCTCACTTAAAATATATTGAACTATAACAAAGATCAGGAACAGTGCAGAGATATGGGAAAATGTCATTTCACCCTTTGTAACAACAGAAGAAGTTAGTGTAAGTCAGAGGGATTCCCTTATTCCCGATCACCATTCCAATCCCCCATTTGTTCAATTGGTTAGGTCACTATTTTTTCTAAAGGGCTGAGAAGAGGATTCCCTAGTAAATGACCTGGAACGAAGCAAAATACCCATGGATTTCACTACCAAAGTCGTTGTGGCCCAGGCCCTGCAAGAGTCGCTCCTGAAGATATCTCCTTCCTAATCAGCTGCTTATTGCCTATTATTTGGGAAATACAATCCATATTGAGGTAGGGATGGGAAAATGGAAATGACATTTGTCTTCAGCTCACCCTGGAGGTGCTGCAAATGTGCAGAAAATGGAATGTGTGTTGAATGTGATATAGCTGCAGAAAGATGCCTATTTTTAATAGAGACCTGACATTTGGTGTCTTACAGGGATTCTAAGCTGCACCTGAATTTAGTCCCTAATTTAAATCTGTGCCTCCAGATTAAAGAAATAAAAGGGCATAGTTGGGGGAGTTGTACCTCACTATCACTACTGATCTGTTGTGCAGTTGGTGAAGAATTCTACGCCAGAGAAGTATAAAATTACTCCAAGTAAGGTCACAGATTTGACAAGAACTCGGGTAGAAATTGCAGGTACTGGTGGATGATTTTCACCCCCGAGATGGAAGCTATGGTGACCTGTGGCCCAGGTAAACTCTTTTTAGACCCCCGCTCCCTAGTTAAGTGGCCTTGGTCACACTCCTAAAGGACACCATGATTAAATTGGGAACAACTGTCCTTTACCATTTCAATCCAAAGTTTCATGAAGTGCAGAGAGAAACAGCTGATTCCTTCAGAGCCATTCCATGCCTATGGATCCCAATCTGGCTGCCATGTTGGACAAAAAGCACTTCCATGCTGGGAAAACAATGGTAGCCAATGAGGGAATGTATCGGATTCGAAGTTCAGACTGCAGGATACTTGAATGCTGAGTCCAGAGTCTGTGGTTTAGTCCAGGACTGCACAACTCGTAAAGCGGCAAGGGCAATAGTACTCCAAAGAAAACAGCTGAGGGCCAAAAACCCCCTGGCTCCAGTGAAACCCCCCAGTGCCACCCAGCCCCACACACCACCCCCCCTCAAGGACTGTCCGCCCTGTGAAACAAACCCTCCTTCCCCAGCACCACCCCGCCAAAACAGCAGTATTGAATGTTGGTAATAAGTTATAGCAGGCCCCTAAGGTAGTATAATGAAGGTAAAAGAAAATTCTCTTTTTGCTAGAAGTAGAATAAGATCTTCCCCCCACTTTGTAGTCAATTATGCTATTGAATGAATGAGGTGTGAATGTGGAAGGCAACACCCCCAGACAGCTGCAACCCTCGGAGAGGGGATGGGAGCCAGACCAGATCAGTCGAACAGGTCAGCTACTGACTCACTACTCGCCTTCTCAGCCTCCCACCCCGCTCACCTTCTCAACCCCCTTCCCCACCGCCAGCTCACCTGCCAACCCACCAATTCCTACCCGCTCACCTCCTCAGTCCCCCAGCTCACCTCAGCTCTCCCCTCCCCGGCTTGCATACTCATCCCCTGCCACTGCCCGCCTGCTCTCCTTCTCAGCCTCCCACCCCTCTGGCAAGGGATGAGCTACCAAAATCTTAACAACCAGTTCCCTCCTCACCCCAGGGGGTTGTGTCCCCCCGGGACTCCTGCGCCTATCCAACCCCCTGCGTTCCTTTTATGCCCCCCCTCTGGACCCCACCCCATCCACAGCCCTTACCAGTCCTCTGACTGCCCCCTGTCACCCCATCCAACCCCTCCTCATTCCTGATGGCCCCCCTGGGACCCTTGCCCCATTCAACCACCCCTTCTCCCTGTCCCCTGACCACCTCTGGAACCCCTGCCCCTGATGGTTCGTGTGGGACGCCTGGGAGGACTGAGAAGCAAATGGCACCTTCACACTAAGGCCCAGGGTGGCAGAGGGGAGGTAGGTGAGCTGCGGTGGGGAGCGGTTCCCCTGTGCACCCCCCGGGTTACCTGCTGTGGTGCGGGCGGCCCCCCTGACCCAGCTCACTTTGTCTCTGTCTCCACCTTACTGGGCCTGAGCGCGAAGCTGCCACACCGCTTCTCTTCCCTCCAAGGCTTCCTGCGCGAACAGCTGATTCACGGAAGCGGGGTGGGACATTCAGGGGAGTAGGTGGAGCGGAGGTGAGCTGGGGTCAGCCGCTGGCTCACCTGTCCCCCCGCCACTGCCCACCTCCTCAGCCCCCTCCACCCGCTATTGTGTCATACAGGAGGCCTGTAATATGCAGGGGGTCAGATTAGATGCTCTAATGGTCTCTTCTAGCCATAAAGTCGACTAATTTCTAAAAAACTGAATGTAGCATTGGGAGCAGCAGCGTCTGATGTTTTCCTGTCTAGCCGGCTTGCTTCCTAGAACGAATGCTCCTTGAGTGGGGTGATCCACAGGGAGTAGCTCAAACCTCCAAAGTGCCTGGCCAGGGGCAGGACATTAGCCCAGCAAGGGAGGGGTGTGGCAGTGACATCACAAAGGCCTTTTGCAGGACCTCAGACTATTGGCCAAAGGTGGTGGGGAGGTGGTGACCTCACAGAGAGATGCTGACATCAGCCAGGCAGGACAGGGGCGAGGGGCCAGGGAAACCTCAGAGACCCTGTGGCTTTGCTTCAGCAAGTCTCCTTCTCCAGGTCTCTCTTTGAGGACTGGGGGAGTATTGGGGTTCACGTACCTGAGCGCCAGGAGGAACCTCTTTCGAGTTTTCTCCTTCCTTTTAGTGATTTTACTTGAAAACAGCCGACCCTGTTTAGAGGGTAAGAGCCTCCTCGAGGTTTGAAACTGTTCAGTCTGATCCATCTGGTGACAGTTGAATTCATGGAAAACATGATCTTAAGGAGGCAGAATTTTATTCCAAACCTGGGATCTTGTCCCTTAGAATCACTGAGGACATTAGGGTTTGTCCTTTTTGTTTCACCTTGACCTCCATCCATCCCACCTTTCTCTTCCTCTCTTGCTTCTTTTCTCCTTTCTCCTGTTCCTCCTAACCCCAGGAGAGTGTGTGTGTGTGTGTGTGTTATGTGGGGAGTGCTCGGCAGCTCTCACTTTGGGAGGTCCACCCCAAACTGAGGGGCTGCGGTAGTGCTGGGGCAGTGATCCCCGCCAGTGACCTAGGCCATCCTTTAGCTCTCTGGTGAGACCCTCAGCCTCCCTCCTCAGTCTCTACCCTGATTGGCTGAGCAGGGGTTATTGACAGGAGCAGACTCAGGTCCTTGTTGTTCTCTTTAAGACCAAGTAAATAAGTCATAACCACTGATATGTTTGATGGATTTTGCTGCTTCTCTGCATTAATTGTCTCTGAGCAGTTCATGATTCTCTCTAACATTGCAGTTCTCCTAAAATACTGGCTGAATAATTACTGTGCATACTTGTTGGTCTGGAGCTCATCTGAGAGCACTTTAAAATCTCAGTCTGCCTGTGTATGGGTCTTCTCTCACTAGGATAGTCTGAGGCCTTTTTCTTAGGCTAAGGACTTTGGCTAAGCAGCAGGGGCAGCCATTAGCTGGGAAGCGAAGGGTCACATCCTCTCATCCCAAACCAGTCACACTGAAATAAGGTGCTATTAGGCTGTTAGGAAGACGATCCTGTCTGTATGATGCCCATCACCACCAGATAAAGAAACAGATCTTAAGATGGATAAAAGAAACTTAGTTTGACAGCATCCTGTCTGGCAAGAAATCACTTATCAATGGCTCTGACTGCGAAACTCTCATTTCTGTATTGTTCTATCTTTATGGCCCTCACTTTTCTGTTGTTTATCTGTCTGGTTCTCTAATTGTTTCTCTCTTCTGTACAATCAATCGTGCTAGGTGTAGCTGGCAATATGACTATATAAACTGGGGTCAAACAGGAGGGGAAGGGAAATTGGAATCATGTTTATCCAGTGGGGGGAACAGGAACAGGGACACAGGCCAGGCTGGGAAGGAGGACGGGGGTAAATGCTCTGCAGCATCAGAGCTGGGAAGGGAACACTGGGGAACAGACTGTATGGGTGTATAGAGATAAGCCCGAGTGGTGTGAAGGGCTTCGGAATATGTAATCTTATAAGTGTAAAAATTGTACGGGCTACGCAACCACCCAGTGACATCATCAACAAAGTGCCCATTTGTGTCTGGGTAGCGGCCCTGCTATGGGAGGGAGTGTGACGTTATTGGTATAAACTGGGACCATATAGAACATGGTTTGTAACCAAGGTCCTGTAGTGCCACCAAATGTTAGATAAAGGGGTCATATAAGATGTCTATGACCAGGTTATGGGTGGCTGGTTATGATTATGCTGTCTGTGTGCATGTGTCATTTTAGTTGAAGTTATGTATATTGGCTCTATACTGTCTGTATTTCAAGTTGGTGCTGTGCTTCTGGGAAACATCCCAGACAAGTTGGTGTTAGCTCTGCCCAGCTGGCTTGATGGCCCATTAAGGACCATCAGCTACACAATTGACCCATGGAGAGAAGGCAGACACGCCTTGTGACTCAGCAAAGTATGCAGGACTGGCCCATGTGACTCCAGACTCCATTTTGCTGTAATTTTCCACAGTAAGGACAAAGAGGTTCTTACACCTGGAAAAGCCTATCTAAGGCTGATGCCTCATCTCCATCTGGTCTACAATCCTGCTTCTTACCTCTGGAGGGACTTTGCTACAAACTGAAGCTCTGCACAAAGGACTGATGACCCATCCCAGCGGGGGATGTACTCCAGAGACTTGATTTGAACCTGCAGTTTATGCCATCACTGCTACAAGCCTGAACTAAGAACTTTGCCATTACTGAATGTAATTGATTCCATTTAACCAATTCTAGCTCTCATCTCTACCTTTTTTCCTTTATGAATAAACCTTTAGATTTTAGATTCTAAAGGACTGGCAACAGTGTGATTTGTGGGTAAGATCTGATGTGTATATTGACCTGGGTCTGGGGCTTGGTCCTTTGGGATAGAGAGAACTGTTTTCTTTTATTGGGGTGTTGGTTTTCATAACCATTCATCCCCAGGACGAGTGGCACTGGTGGTGATACTGGGAGACTGGAGTGTCTAAGGGAATTGCTTGTGTGACTTGTGGTTAGCCAGTGGGGTGAAACCAAAGTCCTCTTTGTCTGGCTGGTTTGGTTTGCCTTAGAGGTGGAAAACCCCAGCCTAGGGCTGTGACTGCCCTGTTTGAGCAATTGGTCCTGATTTGGCACTCTCCGTTGGGTCCCGCCAGAACCGCATCATCACAGGGAGGAATGCAGCAAGGACTCAGGATCAGTGGCCAGGGTCACTGAGCATAGACATGGGGAGGTTATATGGGGAGAGGGGTTATGAGTGGGAGAGGAGGTCAAATGTTAAAATAATGATATTTGGGGGAAATGTAAAAAGAAGTGAAACTGAACAGAAATAAAACTGGAGTGTAGGCTCTAAAGCAACAAGGCTTCAGTAGGGCTTGAGGTTTAAAGTTCTGGGATCCCCCACCGCTCTAGATTTTCACTCCTCTCATCCGTCCCAATGAACCACCCAGCCCACTTCCTGGGTGCCCTTTCTCCACACTCCTCCCCTTCTTCCCATTACTCTCAGCCGGCACCATGTCCCGGCACCTTGGGAGCTTCTTGTATTTTCTCCTCATCTCTCACTACCTCCTACCTCCCTGCTGCTTCTTAGCTCTAACCCTGCACACACCCTCCCCATGTCCTGGCACCCCAGAATTATCTACTCCCCCCTCTTCTCACCCCCTCCCACGACTCTCTTATCCCTTCACCCATGGGATCCTGAATGGCAACATTACACGCCTCCTAAAAGAGCTCATCTCACTGTCACACAAACCATGCATGAGTCATACACATATTTACTCAATTTAGAATTTACAGGAGGCATATTTTCCTCTTAAAATGAGGAAAAGGCATGAAAGCTACAGTGATTAATATAGCCAATAAGGATATATTAAATCCAATTTTAAAATGACTGACGGCACCAAAAGGCACATGTCCAAAAATGATACTAGCGTGTGGAGATAAGGCAAAAAGGGGGCAAGAAAACCTGCAAAACTTGTATGATGAATAAAGGTATACAGTTATTACTACTCAGGTTCTTTAGAGACCCCACAGCTTCTAATAACCCAGGCGACAGGACTCCTTACCCAGCAAGACCACTGTCTCATAGTTCTCCTGCATGACATCCCTGTAGAGGGCTCTCTGAGTGGGGTCCAGCAGAACCCACTCTTCCCTGGTGAAATACACAGCCACCTCCTCGAAGGTCACCGGCCCCTGAAAGAGCAAGAGTCCAACACTCAGTACCTGCTGCCCCACTCACAACCCCACTATTCACGGAACAGCAGCACCAGGTAAATGGGAGCTCCAGGAGGCACATGTTAACAGAGTCCCACCCCACCTTGCTTAGAGCAGCCAGGAGGCATCAGAGGATGGAAAGAGAGAACCTTTGTGTCTCCCAGCTGACAGACAGAGGCAGAGTCATCACATTTATCACATAGCTACTAACCAGGGCTTGATATAGGAGATGGGGCTGTCTCTGACCCTGCTGGTGGCTCCCTGGTAGGAATCTCCAAATAAAATATATGGAAGAACGGGGAAGTCAACAGTAAAGAATATAAGTTAGAAAGTCAGAATTGTAGAAAATTGGTAAGGGAAGCTATCAGGAATCAATGACCACTTAATGAAAATAAGAAGGAAGTTTTAAAAAAGTATATTAAGTACAAAATTTATCCCTAACAATGGTAGTGGTAAATTACTAGATAGAAATGGCAGAATTATCAAAAATAATACAGAAGAGGTAAAAGTGTTCAATAAATATTTCACTCCTGGAGTTGGAGAAAACAGATGATGTAATCATATAAGACGTTGATAACGACAGTCTTTCCATCCCAACAATAACTCACGAGGATGTTAAGAGAAGCTATTACAGTTAGACATGTTTAAATAAGCAGGTCCAGATAACTTGTATTAAGAGTTTTGAAAGACCTGGTGGAGGACTGTTAATGTTGATTTTAATTAGGACTTGGACCAATGGGGAAATTCCAGAAGAATGGAATAAAGCTAATGCTGTGCCAATATTTAAAAAGTGTAAAAGAGATGACCCAGCTAATTACAAGCGTGTTAGTCCGATACTGGGCAAGATAATAGAGCAGCGAATATGGATTTAATTAATAAAGAGGTAAAGGAGGGTAATATAATTAGTACCAATTAACAAAGGTTCAGAGACAACAGATCCAATCAATCTAACTGGATATCCTTATTGGGTGAGATCAAAAGTTTGGTTGCAGCTAATAGTATTGATGAGCTGAGAGGTGAAAACATTACCTAGTCTTCTGTAAGGCATATGACTTGGTTCAGCACAATATTTTGACTAGAAAACTAGAAAGATACAAAATAAACACAGCATACATTAAACAGATTAAAAACTATGATTGTAAATGGGGAACCATGCTTGAGTAGATTTCTTTCTAGAGGGTTCCCACAAGGATTGGTTTTGGCCCTGTGCTATTTAACATTCTTATCAATGACTTGGAAGAGAATATAAAATCATCATTGATAAAGTTTGCAGTTGCCACAAAGATTGGGGTTCGTGGTAACTAATGAAGTGTCAGAAGATTCAGGCTCCAGCACTGGGAGTCCGGGAAGTTTTCCCAGCCCTGGCTGGAGGGTTATTTCCTGTTCCACAAAGAGTGGAAGTTCCATTCCCAACTCCTGTGCCTTGAAATTAGGCTCCTGACACTACACCACACATTCAGCATAGTGGTATGATTATAAAATGATTAGGACATAATTATGTTGCATTTTGTGCAAGATGCGTCATGTTCAGTGTCATTGGAAAAGTTATGATTTGCTGAATATGACTGTCCTATTTGTGCGCATGTATCATGTTCGTAACTGAAGTTATGGATATTGACTCTGTATCTGTATTTCAAATGTGTTTACTCTGGGTAACACTCACAAAAAGCCTTTCAGGTACAACAAAGAAGCCAGACAGTGTTCATGGCTCATCAAGAAAGACAATGGACCGTGGAAGAGCTTAGCCCTCTTGTGAATTTTTCAGCTAGCCTATGAGCCATGGCTACTATGACTCAGCAGGGCATGCTAGGGCATGTGAGCAGACCACATGACAACAAACTCCATTTTGGTACCTGTATTTTTCCACAAACTGACTGGGAAACAAGTTTGGAACAAATGGTTCCTGCAATATGGAAAAGCTACATAAGGTGGAGTGTGACATCATTTCTTGGCCTCATTCCCACACAAGAGAACTCCTGGAAACACCTGAGGAAGAAAGACTGAACTGGGGAACTGCTGGTCCCAGGGTAAAGGGATTTTTAGCTTGTGTATGGAAACTTGGTGACTGCTTGTATCATCAGTCAGGGTGAGAAACTGCTATTCAAATTCTATCCAGATAGTATGTTGCTTAGTTTGAGTTTTTGGTTATTTGTTAAGTAATCTGCTTTGATCTGTTTGCTACCACTTATGGCTGGGAAATTGGCTTTGTCTTCTATCTGTCTTTGAGTGGCTTAGGTAAAGCACTCAGGTAGCTTAGTTGGATGCGTGGTGCCACCTGCTGTCCTGTTGGGTAATAACAGGGCCTGGAGAGGCTGGCAGTGTGAGAAGGGCCAACCCAGTTTGAGGGTTAGAGGGACAGTGTTTCCCAGAAGCCCCCCAGACTGCACCCCCGAGTTGACAGCCCATCACACCCTAGTGTCCACACGTCTCAGCAGGTGTGTCGCATCCTTTCCCCTCCCATTCCACACCCTAGACAGTTCCTGCCTCCCACTACCTCTAGCAGCTCCCACCCTCCTATTCATTTACTTCTCCTCTCCCTCCAAGCAGAACCCACCACCAGCTCCCTGATAATCCCTTACCTGAGCCAGCTCCATTGCAGCCGTTTCCTTCCTGCTGGGAGGAGGGGATGATTTAGGGTGAAAGGTGGACATTATTCTGTAGCCTGCCAGGCAAGAAGACGGGCAAACTGAGAGAATTCAGACAGGGTTTCTGGCCTTACCCCAGGTCAATTCCCCCCAGCAGAGTTCCCTGGTAATGGACATTCGAGGTTCTGCCACACTGTGTAGCACAAAATGACCTTATTCCAGTACAGGCCTAGCCCTCCCACCAGGGTGCAACCTCCTAGACATAGTGAAACCCTCCCAGTAGCAGAGTCTCTCTGTTACACTTATACCGTTTGTAGATGATACCAAACTGGGAGGGGCTGCAAGTGCTTTGGAGGCTAGAATTACAATTCAAAATGATCTGGACAAACTGGAGAATATAGGATGAAATTCAATGAGGACAAATCCAAAGTACTCCACTTAGGAAGGAACAATCAGTTGCACACATACAAGACAGGAAATGACTGCCTAGGAAGGAGCACAGGAGAAACGGATCTGGGAGAGTCAGTGGATCACAAGCTAAATATGAGTCAACAGTGTTACACTGTTGGAAAACCCAAGTATAATCCTGAGATGTATTAGCAGGAGTATTGTAAGCAAGACATGAGAAGTAATTCTTCCGCTCTACTCTGCACTGATTAGGCCTCAACTGGAGTAATGTGTCCAGTTCTGGGTGCCACATTTCAGGAAAGATGTGGAAAAATTGGACAAAGTCCAGAGAAGAGCAATAAAATGATTAAAGGTCTAGAAAACATCACCTATGAGGGAAGACTGAAAAATTGTGTTTGTTTAGTCAGGAGAAGATATGATCAGCTTTCAAGTACATAAAAGTTCATTTCAAGGAGGAAGGAGAAACATTGTTCTTAACCTCTGAGGACAGGACAAGAAGCAATGGGCTTAAATTGCAGCAAGGAAGGTTTAGGTTGGACATTAGGAAAACTCCTGTCAGGGTGGTTAAGCACTGGAATAAATTGCCTAGGAGTTTGTGGAATCTCCATCATTGGGGATTTTAAGAGCAGGCTGGACAAATACCTCTCAGGGATGGTCTAGATCAGGTGGCCAACATGTAGCTCTTTAGAATTTAATACGCAGCTCCTTGTACAGGCACCAACTCCGGGCTGGTGCTACAGGCACCAACTTTCCAATGTGCTGGGTGTGCTCACTACTCAGCTACAGGCCCTGCCCCCACTCCACCCCGTCCCCACCCCTTACCTGAGCCTGCACTGCCCACGCCCATCCCCTGTCCCCACCGAGTGTCTTGCATAGCATGAGCAGCTGATCGGGAGTGCGAGGAGGGGGTGCTGATTAGTGTGGCTTCCCATGGGTGGGAGGCACTGGGAGCAGGGGTGGAGCTGATGATTCTTTAGCAATGTATATTGGTAAATTCTGGCTCTTTCTCAGGCTCAGGTTGGCCACTCCTAGTCTAGATAATACTTCATCCTGCCTTGAGTGCCCTGTCATTGTCCCCAAGGCAGCTCTCTCAGATTAACTAAGTTATTTGACGCTCCAGCCTTTACACAGTCTCTCCTGGGAGTGCCCCTTTCATGGGCTGGGCCTAGTTTTAGCTTTTGGGAAGCGTGACCCTGGGGCTCTGGGATTGGGCCTTCTTGCCTCAGCACACCTTGTTTCTTTCTGTGGCTCCCAGTGAGTCCAATTGAGTAGATACTCCTCATACAGACTGTGAACATAAGAATGTGTTTTGTGTTTAGACTTTATTGAATACTTGTAAGTTGCTGCCTGAGTTAACATCTGACTAGTTGCATTGTGAGCCTCTGTGGCTCTGTAAATCACCAAACAGGAGAGAGACTTTACCAATGTGAAGTGCTGATTGGCAACAGAATGCATTACACCCTGCCTGGCAGGAAAGGTCCATCAACACCAGAGAGACTATTATGGGATGTTAACAAAGACACAAGACTGTTGTTGTGCTCTTCACTTCCCAGTAGCTAAGTTTCCTGCTCAGACCACATGGTAGGAAGGGGATGAAAACCCCATAGAGAAGGAACTGATTGTCTGTATGCTGCCTGGACTCTGGGGCAAAGTTTCTAGGCATAAGCAAGAGATCCCCAGCTGCTTAGCCTGAGTTAGTCCTAAAGAATATGTAGAGCTTGCTTATTACAGAAGCTTCTATTACCTTTGAAATTTAAGACTGCAACTCATCTGCATCTATAGGATTACCTGCTTTAACTTTGTTAACAACTCTCGTTTCCTTTTAAATAAGTCTTAATACAGGTTATGACAGGACTGGCTACAAGTGTCTTTGTTGGAAGATCTAAGATTTAATTGACCTAAGGAAGTGACGGGTCCTTTGGGACTGGCAGTAACTTGAACATTGCTGTGATTCGTGCTGTAAGGCAGTGGTTCTCAACCAGGGCCCCCCTGGGGGGCCGTGAGCAGCTTTCAGGGGGCTGCCAAGCAAAGCCGGCATTAGACTCACTGAGTCCCAGGGCAGAAAGCTGAAGTCCCAGCGCAGGGGGCTGAAGTCCAGGGCCCTGAGCCCCATCACCAGGGCTGAAGCCAAAGCCTAAGCAATGTAGCTTATGGGGCCCCTGTGGCATGGGGCCGCAGGCAGTTGCCCTGCTTGCTACCCCTAACGCCAGCCCTGGATTTTATATGCAGAAAACCAGTTATTGTGGCCCACATGGGCAGTAGAGTTTTTATAGCGTGTGGGGGTGGGGGGGTAGGGGGTGGGGGGCTCAGAAAGAAAAAGGTTGGGAACCCCTGGAGTAAGGGACCACCTGTCACAAAGGTGAGCTCACCTGCGTGGTGAGATATATGGGATCACCCAAGAGGACTGTCTGTGATTCCATGTTAATGCTGTTACAATGCCTGAAGCGTTTACACTGGATACTTGGTTGGTGAAATCTCCATACAGACCTCACACCCAATTTGGGGTTTGTGCCCTGCTTCTCACCAGTCTGCCTGAGGCTGGTGCTAGTGCTCTCGAGTCACTGAAGACAGTGTTACAGAGAGAGGAGCTGTGACTTCCCCAAGGTCACCAAACAGATCCATGACAGAGCCAGGAACAGATCCTGTTAACTCCCGAGCCCTGTCACTCGCAGCTTGGAAAGGTCCCCAGTGCACACTGTAGGAAGAGGTGTGCAGGGATTGCAAATGAGCTGCTCTGCCAAGACAGCCTGCACATCCATGGACAAACCACCTCGCTGGGGGTGTGTCCCCTGGGTCAGGAGAAGTCAGTGTCCAGTCCTGTGGGGCTGTGCTCCTGGCTCATACCTCCAGCACTCAGTGCTGCCCTCCGTTACCAGCTGCACCGTTCAGTCAGCCTCAGGCCTCAGGGAGGTCACAGCCCTCTCCCCACCCCAAACCTTCAAACTGGGACATGGTGCACCAGTGCCAGAGTGCACTAGTGTAAATTCTGTCTACACTAAGGGTTTGCACCAGTGCCTAAAACAGCAGTGTGGCAGAGACCTTCAGAAACAGCAGTACGGTGGCACTAGAACCTATTTCTAGCTCGGTCACAGACAGCCTGGGTGACCTTGGACACGTCAATGTTTCTCCTCCCAACTTTAGTCTCTTTATCCAACTGCCCACTCACTGGGGTCTCTCTCTCTCCAGAGCTGCTCACCACTAAAATCTGTGTGGGTGTCCCCAGAGCTAAGGCAGTTCAGCTCTGGAACAGTCTTACAAGGGGGCTGGGGAGTCTCTTTCCCTGGTAGTTTTTAAGAACAAATAGGACAAAGCTCTGTCATAGATAATCTACATATACTTGTTCCTGCCTCAGCAGAGAAAGCTGGACTTGATGACATCTTGAGGTCCTATCTAGCCCTACATTTCTAGGATGCTATGCAATATATACATATAAAAACACAACATACAGAATAAAACTCACCACAACATAGTGTCAGGAAAATTCAGGGGGAAAAACACAACCTACACTCCACAGCATAAAATGACAATACAAAGGAAAAGAAAGCAACACGATGCGAACTATGACATCCTAGGACAAAAGTACACAATGGAAAACAAGCTGAGGCAAAACAATTCACCATAAAACTGCTACACAAAATGGTGCGATCACAGTTCCAAATGGCACCATGCAAAACAGCTCAGTGTAGAACATGACGCAGCACAAAAGAGAATTATTTCAATGTAGGTCTGGAAGGGATCTTGAGAAGTCATCTACTCCAGCCCGCTGTGTTGAGGCAGGACCAAGTATCCCTAGACATTTGCAGACTGGCGTATCTCTAACCTGGTCTTAAAAACCCCCAATGAAGGAAATTCCACAGCCTCCCTTGGAAGCCAATACAAGGCAAACACAGACCAAAACAATGCTGTACACACACACTCTGGGCTTGCGTGGAAGGGGGGAGGCAAGAATTGACCCAATCTGGGTTCAGTTCCCAGTTTTGCCGCAAATTCGCCACGCAAACTTGTTACACACCGGTGGCTGGCCCGGACCACTGCCTTGGGCTCACACGACTCAGGCTGTGGGGCTGTTTAATTGTCATGTAGAAGTTCCGGCTTGGGCTGCAGCCCAAGGTCTGGCACACTCCCACCTCGCCGGGTCCTAAGGTGAAAAGAGACAAATTCATATTACAATTAAGGCACAAATATTCAACAGCGAGGATGATTCACCACAGGAACAAGTTACCAAGGAAATTGGTGCATTCTCCATCTCGTGACGTCATTTCATGAAGACTAGATGCCTTTCTGGAATGTGTTTACCCCAAAAGTAGCTAGTGTGTCATACAGGAGGCCTGTGATATGCAGGGGTAAGATTAGATGCTCTAATGGTCTCTTCTAGCCATAAAGTCGACTAATTCCTAAAAAACTGAGTGTAGCATTGGGAGCAGCGTCTGATGTTTTACTGTCTAGCTGGCTTTCTTCCTAGAACGAATGCTCCTTGAGTGGGGTGATCCACAGGGAGTAGCTCAAACCTCCAAAGTGCCTGGCCAGGGGCAGGACATTAGCTCAGCAAGGGAGGGGTGTGGCAGTGACATCACAAAGGCCTTTTGCAGGACCTCAGACTATTGGCCAAAGGTGGTGGGGAGGTGGTGACCTCACAGAGGGATGCTGACATCAGCCAGGCAGGACAGGGGCGAGGGGCCAGGGAAACCTCAGAGACCCTGTGGCTTTGCTTCAGCAAGTCTCCTTCTCCAGGTCTCTTTGAGGACTGGGGAATATTGCGTTCACGTACCTGAGCGCCAGGAGGAACCTCTTTCGAGTTTTCTCTGTCCCTTTTAGTGATTTTACTTGAAAACAGCCGACCCTGTTTAGAGGGTTAGAGCCTCCTCAAGGTTTGAAACTGTTCAGTCTGATCCATCTGGTGACAGTTGAATTCATGGAAAACATGATCTTAAGGAGGCAGAATTTTATTCCAAACCAAAACTGTGGAGCTGCAGTAGTGCTGGGGCAGTGATCCCCACCAGTGACCTGGGCCATCCTTTGAGCTCTCTGGTGAGACCTCAGCCTTCCATCCTCAGTCTCTACCCTGATTGTCTGAGCAGGGGGTTAATGACAGGGAGGAGACTCAGGTCTTGTTGTTCTTTTTTAAGACCAAGTAAATAAGTCATAACCACTTATATGTTTGATGGATTTTGCTGCTTCTCTGCATTAATTGTCTCTGAGCAGTTCATGATTCTCTCTAACATTGCAGTTCTCCTAAAATACTGGCTGAATAATTACTGTGCATACTTGTTGGTCTGGAGCTCATCTGAGAGCACTTTATTGAGGTCATTCAATGTATGAAATTCAAGATCCGACGGTTAATTTGAAAATCAGGGCTCTGGGGGTCCTATTCCCAATTCAGCCATTGACTGGCTTTGTGACCTAAGACAAGTCAATTCTCCTTTCTCAGCCTGAGTGTCTCCTCTTTCAAGTAGGTATAATAATGATCCGCTCCTATCTAACTCAACACTCTCTCTTTTCCCCAACACACACACACTGTCTCTCCCCACACACAAACAGTCTCCACACTGCAGCTGAAAAGCAGCTGTGTTGGAAGCAATGAGTGTGGCAATCTCAGTGAACCGATGGAGAGTGACGGTGGTCAGAGAGAGACAACGGAAGGTTAAAGGGGCAACGATGGGCATAATGAGTCTGGCCAGGGGCAGGACATCAGCTTTGAGGGGAGGGGTGGGGGTGGCAGTGACATCACAAAGGCCTTTTGCAGGAACTCGGCCTATTGGGCAAAGGTGGTGGGGAGGGGGTGACCTCACAGAGAGACCCCGACATCAGCCGGGCAGGACAGAGGTGCAGGGCCAGGCCAGTCTCTGAGACCTCCCGGCTTTGCTGCCGCAAGTCTCCTTCGCGAGGTCTCTCCTCGAGGGCTGAGAGAGAATTAGGATTCAGAGTTGTGAGCATGAGGAGGAACCTCTGTGGAGTTTTCTCCTTTCCTACCACTGATTGTGCTGAAAACAAACTTCCCTTTGAGAAGGTAAGAGGCTCAGAGAGGTTTGGAACCTGTTCCGTCTGATCCACCTGGCACAGGCAGCATTCTAGGCACAGACAGCGCTGGCTTCAGGTGGCAGAATTTGATTTCCTCCCTAGGTTTTGATGATTGGAATCCCTGGGGACATTGGGGTGTATCCTTTTTGGTTTATCTTTTCCTCTTTCCTCCCTCCTTTCTCCTCTTCTCTTGCTTCTTTTTTCCCTTTTCCAGAGTCCCTCCCGTACCTAGGAGGGATGGGTTTGGAGTGCGGGCAGGAGGGGTATTGCTCTCATTGCGGGAGGTCCTCACCAAGAGGTGGGTCTGGGTCTGAGAGTGATCCTCTGATGCTGTCCTGGGCCATCCTTTGGGACATCTGGTGAGACCCTCAGCCTCCTGCCACTCAGAGTCTCTGAGCAGGGGCTATCGACACCAAGGAGACTCAGGTCAGTTTGGTCTCTTTTCAAATCAGGCAAATAAGTCACAACCAATCCAATGTATGGAATTAATCTTGCTGCTTCTTCCATTAATTGTCTCTTGGCAGGTCATGATTTTCATTAATGTCCTAGGTCTTCTAAAATACTTGCTGAATAATTACTATGAACCACTGTTGGTCTCTAGCTCACTTGAGGGCACTTTATTCTGATCACTCAATGTGTGAAATTCAAGATGTGAGAGAGAGGCTGAAAGTCAGGAGCAGTGTTTCCTCTAATTTGTTATGTCCATGTGGAATGAATTTTGTTTTGGGCACAAATATGGAGGTGAGGTGTGACACATCACCTGCATATTGCGCTCCTTACAAAATTCATTCTGCACATGGATGGTGTGTGGCAGGGGTGAGGCTGAAAGGTTTGGAGTGTGGGAGAGGCTCGGGGTTGGGGCGCAGTGATGTGAGGGTCCGGCTGGCGGTGCAGGCTCTGGAGTGGGGCTAGCGATGAGGGTCTCAGCATTGGAGCAGAGGGTAGGGGCGCAGGGGTGAGGGCTCTGGGGTGGGGCTGAGAATGAGGAGATTGGGGAGCAGGTTGCCCCAGGAGAAAGAACTGCCCCTCCAGCCCTCTCTCCCACAGCAGCTCAGGGCCAGATGAGAGGGCACCTGTCTCCAAGCTGCAGCAGCGCCGGTGGGGCTGGGTTGGGACTGAGGGAGGCGACAGGATTTATTTTTCCGAAGTCAAAAGGAGGAAGGGATGGAGTTATGCTTCAGTTTTTACCTCATAAACTTATTCCTGTCTAACCTACAGGACACTATAGGAATAAGACACTATGTCATGTGGTGACATCACAAGAGCAGAGGATGTGAGAACTACAGCAACTGAGATGGTGGGGGATTTAGAGTCGGATTGTTTCAAATGCTGCATTTGTCGGCTGACATTTAACAGCAACGCTTAGCTAACACAATGGAGAAAGGAATTCTCTGCTAAAGATTCAACCTGCCCCTTTGGCCAACTCCACCCCTTCCTGACCGGAGTGTGCTCAGAACACCTCTCCCGCCAGCCTCCCCCCCATACACACACACAAGCCCACAGCTGGGCACCCAGCACAAAGCAAGGGAGGGGGTTGCTTGGCTTGTTTTACTTTTTACTTTTCAAAAGGCTTTTTAAAAAGCATTTTCTGCCCCTGTTCCCATGGTGAGGAAGCAGATGATTAGTTAAACAAAAGTTAAACAAAAGTTAAAAGGTAGAGTGATTAAAATGAAATCCCTGCAAGTTGCATGGGCCCTTTTTAAAGACACCATAATAGAGGCCCAACTTCAATGTATACCCCAAATTAAGAAACACAGTAAAAGAACTAAAAAAGAGCCATCGTGGCTTAACAACCATGTAAAAGAAGTAGTGAGAGATAAAAAGACTTCCTTTAAAAAGTGGAAGTCAAATCCTAGTGAGGCAAATAGAAAGGAGCATAAACACTGCCAACTTAAGTGCAAGAGTGTAATAAGAAAAGCCAAAGAGGAGTTTGAAGAACGGCTAGCCAAAAACTCCACAGGTAATAACAAAATGTTTTTTAAGTACATCAGAAGCAGGAAGCCTGCTAAACAACCAGTGGGGCCCTTGACGATCAAAATACAAAAGGAGCGCTTAATGACGATAAAGTCATTATGGAGAAACTAAATGAATTCTTTGCTTCAGTCTTCACGGCTGAGGATGTTAGGAAGATTCCCAAACATGAGCTGGCTTTTGTAGGTGACAAATCTGAGGAACTGTCACAGATTGAAGTGTCACTAGAGGAGGTTTTGGAATTAATTGATAAACTCAACATTAACAAGTCACTGACCAGATGGCATTCACCCAAGAGTTCTGAAAGAACTCAAATGTGAAGTTGCGGAACTATTAACTAAGGTTTGTAACCTGTCCTTTAAATCGGCTTCGGTACCCAATGATTGGAAGTTAGCTAATGTAACGCCAAAATTTAAAAAGGGCTCTAGAGGTGATCCCGCAATTACAGACCGTAAGTCTAACGTCGGTACGGGCAAATTAGTTGAAACAATAGTTAAGAATAAAATTGTCAGACACATAGAAAAACATAAATTATTGAGCAGTAGTCAACATGGTTTCTGTAAAGGGAAATCGTGTCTTACTAATCTATTAGAATTCTTTGAAGGGGTCAACAAACATGTGGACAAGGGGGATCCGTGGACATAGTGTACTTGATTTCCTGAAAGCCTTTGACAAGGTCCTCACCAAAGGCTCTTACTTAAATTGTTGTCATGGGATAAAAGGGAAGGTCCTTTCATGGATTGAGAACTGGTTAAAAGACAGGGAACAAAGGGTAGGAATTAATGGTAAATTCTCAGAATGGAGAGGGGTAACTAGTGGTGTTCCCCAAGGGTTAGTCCTAGGACCAATCCTATTCAATTTATTCATAAATGATCTGGAGAAAGGTAAACAGTGAGGTGGCAAAGTTTACAGATGATACTAAACTACTCAAGATAGTTACAGATTGTGAAGAACTTCAAAAGCTCTCACAAAACTAAGTGATTGGGCAACAAATGTCAAATGAAATTTAATGTGGATAAATGTAAAGTAATGCACATTAGGAAAAATAACCCCAAATATACATACAATATGATGGGGGCTAATTTAGCTACAACGCGTCAGGAAAAAGATCTTGGAGTCATTGTGGATAGTTTTCTGAAGATGTCCACGCAGTGTGCAGAGGCGATCAAAAAAGCAAACAGAATGTTAGGAATCGTTAAAAAGGGGATAGAGAACAAGACGGAGAATATAGTATTGCCCTTTATATAAATCCATGGTACGCCCACATCTCAAATACTGTGTACAGATGTGGTTTCCTCACCTCAAAAAAGATATTCTAGCACTAGAAAAGGTTCAAAAAAGGGCAACTAATATGATTAGGGGTTTGGAGAGGGTCTCATACGAGGAAAGATTAAAGAGGCTAGGACTCTTCAGCTTGGAAAAGAGGAGACTAGGGGGGGATATGACAGAGGTATATAAAGTCATGAGTGACATTGAGAAAGTGGATAAGGAAAAGTTATTTACTTATTCCCATAATACAAGAACTAGAGGTCACCAAATGAAATTAATAGGCAGCAGGTTTAAAACAAATAAAAGGAAGTTCTTCTTCATGCAGCGCACAGTCAACTTGTGGAACTCCTTACCTGAGGAGGTTGTGAAGGCTAGGACTATAACAATGTTTAAAAGGGAACTGGATAAATTCATGGTGGCTAAGTCCATAAATGGCTATTAGCCAGGATGGGTAAGAATGGTGTCCCTAGCCTCTGTTTGTCAGAGGATGGAGATGGATGGCAGGAGGAAGATCACTTGATCATTGCCTGTTAGGTTCACTCCTCTGGGGCACCTGGCATTAACACTGTCGGTAGACAGATACTGGGCTAGATGGACCTTTGGTCTGACCTGCACGGCCTTTCTTATGTTCTTATGTTTTCCACTGCCCAGGAGACCCAGCCAGGGACTGATGTGCTGGAGATATGTTGGGAAAAGGAACTGTCTGAATTGCCAAGGCAGGAAGCCAACAATCTACGGCAACATCATTAACCACAAACTCACTCTAAGCATGCTCCAGCCAGAAGGGAAGTGGGCAGGAATTCTTGCTGTTCAGCCATGGCCACACAACCAGAGATGCACAGCAGTGAGGGTGCTGGGCAAGCTGGTCTGAGCGAACAATTGGAAATGATCCTTCCGTTAGAACAGAACCAGAGTGTAGAAAGGCCCCTGTGTTAAGTGGTTGAGGCTGAGGCCTTAGGAAGCTGGCCTACGATACCACAGGGATCTTTCTGTGGAGGTGTGATACTTGCCAGCTAGGGAAAGCTGGTGTGTGGTGTCTTTGTGGCTGCACTTTCAGTGATGCAGGTTTCTCTATCCCATTGTTCCAGGGTCATCCTACTAGATTGCCAGCTGCTTTTCAGCTGCAGTGTGGAGACTATTTGTGTGTGGGGAGAGACAGTGTGTGTGTGTGTGTTGGGGAAGAGTGTGTGTGTTGAGGTAGGTAGGAGCGGATCATTATTACCCCTACTTGAAAGAGGGAGATGCTCAGGCTGAGAAAGGAGAATTGACTTGTCTTAGGTCACACAGCCAGTCAATGGCAGAATTGGGAATAGGACCCAGAGCCCTGATTGTCAAATTAACCATCGGATTTTGAATTACATACATTGAATGACCTCAAGAAAGTGCTCTCAGATGAGCTCCAGAGGAACAAGTATGCACAGTAATTATTCAGCCAGTATTTTAGGAGAACTGCAATGTTAGAGAGAATCATGAACTGCTCAGAGACAATTAATGCAGAGAAGCAGCAAAATCCATCAAACATATAAGTGGTTATGACTTATTTACTTGGTCTTAAAAGAGAACAACAAGGACATGAGTCTCCTCCCTGTCAATAACCCCCTGCTCAGCCAATCAGGGTAGAGACTGAGGAGGAGAGGCTGAGGGGTCTCACCAGAGACCTCAAAGGATGGCCCAGGTCACTGGCGGGGATCACTGCCCCAGCACTACTGCAGCTCCACAGTTTTGGGTGGACCTCCCACAGTGAGAGCTGCCGAGCACTCCCCCGCAACACACACAGACACACACACAGACACACACACACACCCCTCCTGGTGTTGGGAGGGGAACAGGAGAAAGGACAAAAAAAGCAAGAGAGGAAGAGAAAGGTGGGGGGGGATGGAGGAAAAGTTGAAACAAAAAGGACAAACCCTAATGTCCACAGTGATTCTAAGGGACAAAATCCCAGGTGTGGAATAAAATTCTGCCTCCTTAAGATCATGCTTTCCATGAATTCAACTGTCACGAGAATGATCAGACCGAACAGTTTCAAACCTCGAGGAGGCTCTAACCCTCTAAACAGGGACATCTGTTTTCTAGTAAAATCACTAAAAGGGAAGGAGAAAACTCAAGAGAGGTTCCTCCTGGCGCTCACGTCCATGAACCCGAATACTCTCAGTCCTCAAAGAGAGACCTGGAGAAGGAGACTTGCTGAAGCAAAGCCACAGGGTCTCTGAGGTTTCCCTGGCCCCTCGCCCCTGTCCTGCCTGGCTGATGTCAGCATCTCTCTGTGAGGTCACCACCTCCCCACCACCTTTGGCCAATAGTCTGAGGTCCTGCAAAAGGCCTTTGTGATGTCACTGCCACACCCCTCCCTTGCTGGGCTAATGTCCTACCTCTGGCCAGGCACTTTGGAGGTTTGAGCTACTCCCTGTGGATCACCCCACTCAAGGAGCCATTCTAGGAAGCAAGCCAGCTAGACAGGAAAACATCAGACGCTGCTCCCAATGCTACACTTAGTTTTTCAGAAATTAGTTGACTTTATGGCCAGAAGAGACCATTAGAGCATCTAATCTGACCCCTGCATATCACAGGCCTCCTGTATGACACACTAGCTACTTTTGGGGTAAACACATTCCAGAAAGGCATCTAGTCTTCATGAAATGACGTCACGAGATGGAGAATGCACCAATTTCCTTGGTAGCTTGTTCCTGTGGTGAATCATCCTCGCTGTTGAATATTTGTGCCTTAATTGTAATATGAATTTGTCTCTTTTCACCTTCCAGCCATTGGGTTTTTTAATGCCTTTCTCTGCTACATTAAAGAGCCCTTTAATAGCCAATCTTTTCTCTCCATTAAGGCACTTCAACGTTTCAATGAAGTCACCTTTCAATCTTCTTTTGAGAAGCTAAACAGGTTGAGATCTTTCAATAGCTCACTAGAAGGCATTTTTCTCCAGCCCTCAGAACATTTGGTGGCTCTTTGCTGCCTCAACTCCAATTTCACACCATCTTTTTCAAATGAGGACACCAAAACTGGAGGCAGTATTCCAGTATCAGTCTCACTGATACCATGTCACCTCCTGTGACGTTCTTGACATAATCTGTAACTGTATAGATCACCGTTGCCACCACTGTTCTATATTTGCAGCCAATATTGTATAAAGGTGGTCACATAAAGGGTCTATGGAGAGGTTATGATTGGCTGATTATAATTATGCTATCTCTAGATATGTATCATTTTGTAGTTGACATTATAAATATTGGCTCTATGATGCCTGTATTTCAAACTTGTGCTATGCTTCTGGGGAACACCCCAGCCTGACAAATTGGTGTCAGCTCTGTTTAGCCTGCTTGATGGCCCATTAAGGACCATCAGCTATACAATTGACCCATTGAGAGAAGGCAGATATGCCTTGTGGCTCAGCAAGGTGTGCAGGGACCTGCCTATGGACAGAACTCTAAGGTTTTTCTATGTCGCGTGCTGGATAGAGTGTCCTTGGGACAAAGAAAGCAAAGACCACATGGCAAGAGACTATAAAAGACTGATGCCTCATCTCCATCTGGTCTTCAGTCCTGCTTCATACCTCTGGAGGGACTTGGCTACAAACTGAAGCTCTGTACAAAGGACTGAATGGCCCATCCTAGTTGTGGATGTACTCCAGAGACTTGATTTGAACCTGCAATTTATTCCATCACTGCTACAAGCCTGAACCAAGAACTTTGCCAAAGTACAAGTTTTGCCCAGGGCACCGTTTCCTAACGCTGGTCCTTGGTAACACCCTGCCCGCCCCGCTTCCTCCCCGGCCGCCCGGCTTGGGCTCGGGCTCGCACCCTGCCCGCCCCGCTCCTCCCCGGCCGCCCGGCTCGGGTCGGGCCCGCCCTGGCCGGCCCCGCGGTCCTCCCCGGCCGCCCGGCTCAGGCTCGGGCTCCCGCTGCGGCGCCCTGGCTGGCCTCGCGTCCCTCCCCGGCCACCTGGCTCGGGCTCGGGCTCCAGCCGCGCGCCCTGCCCGGCCTCGCAGCCCTCCCGACCGCCGCAGCTCGGCCCGGGCACGGGGCAGGAATCGCGACCGATACTTACCCAGATGCTGGGGTCCGGGCGCAGTGGCGGCCTTGGCTGCCCGGCCCGGCCCGGCCCGGGCTCTGGCAGTGTTGGAGGTGGTGGGAGGATACTGATCCTTATAAATGGAGAGCCTGCTCTTCCTTTCAGCAGCACAGACCTGGGTTGACTGTCCTGTGATAAATCAGCCATTCTTTCTCATTCTATGAGCAGAACACAGCAGATGACAGCCTGTTGCTTATTCAGCTTACAGCAAAGGGGGACACAGGTCGCTTCAATTCCCAGACTCTGCCTCTCATTCATCTACCCAGTTGGGTGTGTGAAAGCTAAATGAGCTGGTATTCCAAACTCCCAGAAAGGCAGTGGAGGAAAAGAAAGTGACCCTTTATAGGCAGCTCAGTTCAGTCCTCGCTGCTGAAGGCAGTACTAATGAAGTGACTTGCACACAGAGAGTCAAAGCAAGGGCTTGGTTAAGGGCAGCTTCACCCCAGATTCCCCCTGAAGTTATGTAGGAGGGAAACAAGTGAAGGGTTTTAACACAGTGGGCAGTACCAGACAGCAGGCCACTGTGGGATTAGGGGACGTGAGTGCAGGAGTGAGGAGGTCATAAACAGAGCCAGCAAAGAGTTGATTAACACAGGATAAATTAGTCCAAATTTGCGAAATATATCCCCAAAATGTACAAATGAGCCTGTGAAATCCAGAGACCACGTTTCTGTGGCACTCTCCTTTAGAACTCTTGACAGACACCATTCCCATCTCCTTTGGGCTTTTTTTGGTATAAATGTGTGGCTCAGGAAACGCAAGGAGCCAAGTGCAGGACTGAGGTTCAGTCCTCTGTTGGCCCTGGATATGATGCTTTGGGAGGTGTAAGAGGCTAGGAGACTGTAATAGGCAGGAGAAGATTAGGGGAGATTAGTCTGAGTGAAAAGGAGAGGAAAGGACGGGGCTGGCTTATCAGTACCAAATTATTCTCTGATTTTCAATTTAGTACCATGCACATTCTTCTCAGTTACAACAGACACACTGAATAAACTATGCAAATACACAATAGCTGCATGGACACGAGGTTCTCCTTTGAATTTTATGTATAAAAGGAAGTTACGATCAATGACATGGCTGGAGAAACTTGTCCTCCTAAAACAAAGGAAAGGTCTGCTCCATTTTTTCCTGACACAGGAACAGAACATACTACCAGCTCAGCCCCCTCCCACCCTCCACCCGAATCTTACCACTGATCTGCGGATCAAAGACAGCCTGCTTTTTGCTTTGTTCTCAGCAAACTCCAGGCTGTTGATGTCCGTGAGACGAGCCCTGTATTTATTCATCTGCTCTACGACAATCAACTCCACACAGCTGCAAAAAGGAAAAAAGAAAGTGGTAAAACGGGAGGATAAAACTCTGGCTGTGTTTGAGCTGGCCATGTCGCCTAAGTGCTGCGCCAATTCTCTTGCTTCGTGGGCTGGAAACGAACAGTGTGGTTGAAATGCCCAAAATGGTACTAGGCAGGGGAGCTAAACTAGAGGACTAAAGGGAGGGCTCCCCAAGGGCTCCATCAGGGAAACAGGTCCTTCCCCTGGAAAGGCAAATACCCACCAAGGTTAGGAAAGCACAGCATGTTCAAATGAAAGGCTGAAAGAATGGCCATTTCGGATATGCTGCGCTATCTAGCTATATCTATTTGTAGACACACACACTTGTGCTTGTTTGCATCCAAGCTGGACAGGCAGTCGCAGGGCAATGACAGTGATTAGGTGTCTGGGGCAGATATTTTGTTTAATACCATCAGTATTGTTTTCTGGAAGAAATCCTTTTAGAGCAGTAATGATACAAGGCGGCGTATATAAGTCAAGTTACAAAGAGACTTCTTCTTACAAGGAACCTTTAGAAGAGTGATTCAAAGTAATTTTCACATCTGTAGGCAGAAGAATTGCTTCTAGGAGAGATTTGAAGGCCAGGCAGGTTCATGTAGTCTGGTCTCCTGCATAGAATTTCATCAAATGATTCCTGCATCCACTATCCATCCTAGGTACTTATCTAACCCCAGTGCCCTATTATCTGAGCTTCTCACAAACTAACATGTTTATTCTTAAAATTCCAGTTGAAGTCAAAACATCCCCGAGGGGCTCCATTACAAACCCTTCCCACCCACTGGATGATGATTCCCTATTTACAATTACTTTGGAGATATCAATTAGCCAATTTTCAATCCATTTAATATTTGCTGCACTGAATCTGTATAGTGTTAATTTTTAATCAGGATGACCCAACTGGAATCTAAGTCAACGATGTCAACGTGGTTACCTCTGCCAACCAAACCTGGCATCCAATCAATTTTGACAAGACCTATTTTCCATAAAAAACTGTGTTGACTGGCACTAATTACACTGCCATCCTTCAATTCTTTACTGATTACCTTCCACGTCAGCTTTCCCATGATTTTGCCTGAGACTGATATTGAGCTAACTGGCCTGTAGTTACCCAGATCATCCTGTTAATCCTTTTAGATACTGGCACATTAGCTTTTGTACAGTCCTCTGGAACTTCCCCATTACTCCAGGATTTGTTAAATATCAACATCAATGGCGGAGAGAGCTCACTGTCCCGTTCTTTAAAACTCCTGGGTGCAGGTTATCCAATCCTGCAGTTTTTAAAAGGTTTAACTTTAGCAGCTGCTAGTTACTGATAGAATAGACAGTATTTCATTAAGGCAATTCATTTGCAAACCAGTGATGTGTTTGTAGCTGTCATTCTACAGCACATTAAAGTGCATTACTCAGTGATCATTTGACTGTCCTGACATGACCTCATTACAGGATTTACCCTGGAAGTTGTAATGCTATATTCTTACGTGGTTGTTTTACTGATGTCCTGAACGCTCTGCAGTGGGTCAGTTGTGTCAGGACAGCGGAGAATACAGGAGCAAACACAATGGCCAGGGCATTAGCTGACATTCGATTGGTCTCTTCTGCAGGGCAATCCTAAACAATAAACAACAAAGCAGCAAGGGTTAAAGGTAGCTCCAATTCACATAACACTGGCAGGAAATACCCCTGTAGAGAAACAGAAAGAGGACAAAATACAAATTCAGAGCAGGGCAGGGAGAGGAGGGCTGTACATGCACATGAGATCTGGAGGTCATTGCCAGGGGAAGATTTTCCACAATATTATATAGCTTTGAAGTGAAGAGCTTCAATTTGTTGTATCTGGTAAAGAACTAGACCAACAGGATGTAAATATTATACCAGACAAGGGCAAAAAGGTAAGACAATGGATACTGAGTGAACCACGCAACATGCCATGACACTCTTTAGGAAATCTTTGTTTTGACCTACTTAACCTATTTTCCAAAAAGGAATAGATACAGTGCATATTTATTACAGTAGCAAGCAACTCACTTAGCCATCATTAAGCTATGCCTTAGAAACAGAGCACAGATGTGTCTAAATGCATGTAGATGGCAGGAAACTTCTGCAGATTGTAACACAGTGACTATAGCCTGAACTAGATATTGTCTAAGCTCATGCAAAAGCATCACACATGATCCCTAGACCTCAATGTTCAAACTAAAGGGTGCAATACATGGCAGTACTGTGATCCACTGCAATCTTACTGCACTCCTCAGTGGGTTAGGTCTATGGCTAGTGATGAGCTGGCAAAATCATAACAACCGGTTCCCTCCTCACCCCAGGAGGAATCATGCCTCCCGACCCAGGGACCCCTGCCCTGTCCACCCCTCCCTGTTCCCTACCCTCTAACACCTCCCAAACCCTATCCACTCCCACCCCGAACTCCCCAGCCCCGACCCGGGAGGGACGCGGGCCAGCCAGGCGCAGCAGCGGGAGCCTGAGCCCGAGCCCGAGCCCGAGCCCGAGCCGGGCGGCCGGGAGGAACGCTGGCCGGGCAGGTTGCCCGAGCCTGAGCCGGGCGGCCGGGAGGAACGTGGGGCCGCCAGGTGCCGCGGCTGGAGCCGAGCCGGAGCCCGAGCCGGGCGGCCGGGAGGAACGTGGGCCGGGCAGGGCGCTCGAGCCCGAGCCTGAGCCAGGCAGCCGGGAGGAACGCGGGCCGGAGGGGGAGTGCCGCGCCGGGAGCTGCTGGCCGTGGAGGGTCGGGGCCGGGCGGGACCCGGGACAGGGGCCGTGGTCAGGACGGGGCTGAGACCGGCGGGGGCACACGGCCCTCCTGGTTTCCTACCTCAGCGCCGCCTTCCTGGACTGGAAGCCTGCTTGCTTCTCAGCCTCCCAGGCTTCCCGCGCTAACAGCTGATTCACGGAAGCAGGGTGGGAGGAGAAGCAAGAAGGAGCATTCATGGCAGGAGGTGGAGGCAGAGCTGAGGTGAGCCGGGCCGGGCAGCAGGGAGCACTTGTTAATGAATGCCCTTTTAGAACCAGTTTGTCCCACTGGGAACGACCGGTTCTAAAAGGGCTTCTAAATTTAACAACCGTTCGCGCGATCCGTGCGAACCGGCTGCAGCTCACCCTGTCTATGGCATGGAACCATGTGTTTGTAATCAGCTGAGACCTACAGTGGTTGTCTTCTCAGCAAGTCTGAAACATTTGTTGCTATTACGAAAGAAGAACATTAGCTGTCAATGAGAGCATTGTCTGGAAAAAGAGCCCTTGGGTCCAGAGCGTTAAAGCCATTTCAGAATTTAAAGCACTCCCTTGCAAAGTTTCACTCCCTTTTTCCCGACAAAAGTACTTGGATCACATAGGCCCGTGTTCAGGTACTCTTACTCACGGAGAACAGTACCTTGTTCCAGTGGAACTACTCATGGAGTACGGTGGTACTCATGGGGAGTAAGTGTATCAGAATCAGGCCCCTAGTGAGGAAGGAGAAGAGAAAGAGTGGCTGCAGTATGACGATCCCACGCTGTGGTCTGCCATTACCTCACAAGGTGAAAGATGAGGCGTTCCAGGGTACTGAGGTGGGTGCGAGAGAGCTGATCAATGACAGAGTACACGCCTCGGATGGTCTCCTTCCTCTCCTGCAGGCCTGGAGAGCACACACAGTTACACATATTACAGGCAACTTCCCCATGCTGTCTTCTGCCATCTTTACTTGTGAAGGTGGTGTGAATGGCCCAGTACAGGGGAGCTGTGCAGGAGGCTAGTGCACAGAGACAGGGATGACAACTCCCTCCTCTCCCTGCCTATACAAGCAGGCCCCCTTGCAGGTCCCTCGGGTAGCAGTATCCTATGCAAAAAACATGAGCATAAGACACTGATTTCTTTTAAACAGATTCCAAAAGAGTTGGGAGCTGAATAATAACTATGTCTCCTGGGGCACGTCTATGCTGCACACTCTGCTCTGCTCACCATCAAAATCATATGCTACATACCACTCTAGCACGGGCAGAAATAGCAATGTAGATGGCGAGGCACTGCTTAGGTGAGTAAAGACATGCATGAAGGCTGTGGGGATATACCCTACACACACTGCTTAATTTGTAACAAAAGAGGTGCCGGGGCTCAAGCTTTTTTTTTTTTTTTTTAAACTTTCACACAGCAAGCCCAGTGGTACCAGGGCTCTGAACGGCAAAGGCTTTGACTACTATAACAGTGTAAGGGATTAGTTTGTGTCACAGTGCTGTCTGTGGCTACATGGCACAGTGAAAAGCAGGCTGTGTCCACATTGCAGTGCCTACCTACACGTCAGTGAAAGGCTCTGGCAGAAGGAGGCTGCAAGGAAAGACTTCAACAGCAGAGAGCTGCTGGAGCAGATGTGCCGGAGCTCAGCCCTGGCAAGCCTTGGCACAAATTAAGCATCACCTACGTGGCTCCCACCTACACTGCCTATTTTTAGCAGTGTCATCACCCCCGATGGCGTCTTTCCCTGTTGCAGGAAAGACCCCGGCAGTGGGAAAAGGCTCTAAGAGGGAGGCAGATGGGAGAGGCTCCAGCACTGTCTTGCCAGTTACGTCATAAAAGATGACAGATCACCAAAATGACTTTTTGGATTCAAACACTCCATACAATTGGCGCTTGTACAATCGTACAAGCACACAATCTACTTGCTTGCTGCTTGTCATGACAATGGTGATGATAAAACTAAAGTAAAAAGACTGCTTGTTCTGGGCAAGCAGAAACTGGGTTTGGTACCTGCAGCTAATTGTACCTTCCTGTCTTGGGTTTTGTGTGTGATTGTATAGATTTGTATGGACCTTCCTTACCCATAGCTCGCAGAAATTCCTCGTAGAGTTCGAAGGTCATGAGGGGATTGGGCAAATCTCTCAGCCACCGTTTGAACACACTGGCAATGACATGAATATTGTAGTCATCTAGATTCACATTGTCAATATCTGTTCACCGAGGCAAGTGAGTGGAGGGAGTGGAAAAGAAACCAAAGAAAAGCAAATGATCAGTTTTGATCCAGTAAACAAGCCAGTGTTTTCCTGTCAGTCCTAGCACTGGCGATGACCTAACCACTGCTGTTGGACCAACTTCTGTGGGTGAGAGAGGTCCTGAGGAAGAGCTCTGTGTAGCTCGAAAGCTTGTCTCTTGCCAACAGACGTCAGTCCTACAGAAGCTATTACCTCACTCACCGTCTCTCCACTATCATGGGTGTGGTCAGATGTTCGGCTGCCTGTGTGTTCCTCTGTGTGCCACCCCAGCCTGGCACAGACAACTGACATGGCACACCTCGAGCGAACCGCCCAATGACCACAAGATCCATTAAGGCATGAAGGCACCCAGCCAGGCTTATTTTGATGAAGCACAGTACTAGTATCCTGCACTAATACATGTATACCCATAACAATGGACCAGCTCAGCAAATGGCGGCACTTTCCGATCCTCCCTAGGCTAGATAAAGACACTGCCCCCAAGATACATTTTTATACAGAGATACAAACAAGTTACATATTGCTCCTCTGATAGTTGACATCCTCTGATATCACAACCCACCACCTTGTACATTTCTATCCATCATATTGTCATCCTGACCATATCTTTAGGCAGGGTCAATAGGTTCCTGTTGTCTTTGGGGAATGTGTTTGTACCATTCTTGGTATGGGGTGTTCTGGTACCACCCTTCTGGAATGTGTCTGTGTGTGTGTGTTTTGTGCTTAGCACTCAGCAACGTGTGTTTCTGCAATATCAGCCCTGTTCTTGCCAGATTCTGTGAGAAGGGCCTGCCTCTAGCTCACAGCCGGATTTTGTTTTATATCAGCAAAGTTTTGACTGCTACTTTAGCCCAGCCTCAGGCCTCTGATACAAGGGCTTATGTCTCAGGCTCTTCTACAGTGAGCAGAGCTACAACAACACTGCATAGAAAAACAGGTATCAATACTGTAGCAACCTCAGATCACACAGTGCACAACCTTGGCACCTACTTTTTTAATATGACCATGTTAAAATTCTTGTCGTGAAAGGAGCCAGTTTTCCAGGGGTGAAAGTCTTTAGAGAGAGTTTGTAAAGCACTTTGGAAGTCTAGGTGATGTTGATAAATATGAAGCCTGGCTAATGAAGCTTTTTCTCCCAATTTCTTTTTTGCACACTTGTGCACAAGAGGAGGAATAAAACAAGGAAGAATTAAACAGTTCCACAAGACAGGAGGGCTCTAACACAGTGCAGACTTTTGGTGAAGGCTGGTATTAGAGAAATGTCTGTAGTTTCATGGTACCAAAAGCCAGAGTCTACGGTGGGGGAAGGGAAAACGGTTCCTTTGCTCTGGCCCCCTTAGATGACATGAATTCCATGTTCACAGAGGTTCTCGGCTGTCCCTTGTGCTCCCCCTCTGAGACTCTCTCTTTTTCATCTTACCTGTATCAAGACCCTGTCGGAGCTCCTTTATCTTATTGGTTGAGCCTGCCTTCCTGTAAATGCCCTCGTGTACAATCCACGCATTTCAATGTAGTTTATGAGCTTCTCCACCACCAGTGGCACCGCCGCTCCTCATTGGTCAGTCAGGAGAGCTCAACCCCAAACTGCCGTGACGAAAGCTCGGGATCATACTGATGTGGAGAAAGAGATTGATTTCTTAATTCCTTTTCAAAGGTCTCAATGCAATGCTGCTCACAGCGTGGTAAACCTAGGGATGTCTTGAGACTGAATCTCTCAATGTATGCAATGTAATTTGACTGTCGTTCAAGATGCAGTTCACATTTTTAAACAAAGTTAACTGGATTATTTGCAAATTAATCTAGTAAATCTAACTGAGCACAAGGGAAGAGAGGAAAGGTCTGTACACTGCCCTGCAAATCCAATCTTTCCTAAGAGCTTTCTTGGTCATTGTAACTATCCCTGTGTTCACTCTGCTATGTCTGCAGCACTGCACATTGCTACAAAGTCTAACAAATGTTCATAGTTAAGGCTTGCAACAGGACTGTGCTCAGAAAATGGCTCTGTAAAATGGCCCACCGGTACTCTCCTTGGGTCTTCAGAGTCATCATTTGCTTCATGTACTGACATTTTTACTGTAGAGCCAACACAGCTGTGCGACAGTGAGCTATATTCTAGTCTGCTTCATGCCTCACTGACAAAATTGCCTGGTGAGGATACATGAAGGAGAACACACTTGGGCTTGATTCTGAGATCCCTAGATGAACTTACAGTGCTGAAAGTTAAAAAAATTGTTTTGAGCAAGTGTGACATAGAAGCCACTGAAAGAGAAATAGAATCAGTAAAAGACGCTGACATTCTCTATTTTTACAGAGTCACTTTCCTGACTGGAACTGCACTTTAGAGACTCAACATTCAGCAAACAATTGAGCTGAATATGAGATTCTGCTTGGATAAAGTCAAAAGACTGAGAAAACTTTTCACACAATAATGCACAGATCCACGTAGGAGGCTTTGAACATATGGACTGTATGTTCAAACCCAGCATGGGTAGTGATCCAACCAGAACAATAAATGAGAAAGTAGGTGTGCGGCTTGGTTAGACCTCTGACCAGTGCCACTCTTCCATGTCTGCTTCTTCTCATTCACTGTTACCACAGCACAAATGAAAACAACATGAAGGGAATGTCCAGGGAGGTTTCCACACTCGATAGACCTCCATGCAAGAACACACCGGGAAGAAATGGTGACAGCAACTGGTTTTGATCTCATTTAAAATTCACAAGTTATTGTACTATCATCTCTTAATCTTTTAGTGCCAGGATTGGGCTGTTCCTAGAGCTAACATCAAGTGCTATAACAAAACTCTAACCTTTGCTGTCACTGTGTTCAACTGCCAACATTGGCATAAAATGCATTAGTGCAAACTACAAGGTCCATCAAAGCAAATACACTGCTAAGATAAGCTTGATGCTCTATTAGTTCCATCATAAGCCTAAATGAAAAGTCACCAGGTTCTGCATAAAGTTAAAAACAACGAGGAAATCTGCTGTTACCTTTTGGATAAAGGGCACCTTCTCAAAATATACCAAATGGCACCAACTCTCTCAGCCAGGGGCGGCTCTAGACACCAGGGCGCCAAGCAGGCGCTTGGGGCAGCCGCTTCCCGGGGGCGGCATTTGGCCCGGTTGAGCTCCCACCGCATGCCTGCGGTAGGTCCACCGAGCCCGGACGAGCGGACCTGTCGCAGGCATGACTGCGGCGGGTCCCGCCTTCCCGCTGCCCGCTGAGCTCCCGCAGGCATGACTGCGGCAGGTCCGCCGTCCCGGCTCAGGTGGACCTGCCGCAGGCATGCCGGCAGGAGCTCAACCGAGCCGCTGGAAGAGGGGACCCGCCGCGGGACCGGGAAGGGCGGCGCAGCGCCCGCGCTGCTTGGGGCAGCCTACTTTCTAGAGCCGCCCCTGCTCTCAGCTGATGCAATGTGAAAATGTAACCCTTAGCAGCCTGAATCCATCCAGCAGCAACAAATTAATAAATGCAAATGATCTAACCATTTCTGATCAGTACCTTGACTAGTATTTATTTTTCAGACTCCAAATTTTCCTGAGCATTAGCAAGCCAGATTTTTAAAGATGAACATGGATAATACATTAATGTCACTTCACTTGAGCTCAGGAAATGAATTCACACCAAGTAGTTATTTTATTTCAGCCGGCTGCTTGGGGCGGCAAAACTGTAGAGCCGGCCTTGGGCAGTAAATATCATTATGCCACTATAGAAATCTACAGTACCTCCACACCTTGAATACTGCATGCAGTTTTGCTCATCTCACCTCAAAAAAGATATGTTAGAACTGGAAGAAATACAGAGAAGAGTAACAAAAATTATTAGGCATATGGGACAACTTCTCATATAAGGAGAGATTAAAAGACAGGGACTTTTCAGCTAGGAAAAGAGACGACTAAGAGGGACTATGATAGAGATCTATCAAATCTTGATTGGTGTAGAGAAAGTCAATAAGGAAGTGTTATTTAGCCCTTCACATATCACAGGAACAAGGGGTCACCCAATGAAATTAATAGGCAGCAGGTTTAAAACAAAACAAGGAAGCATTTCTTCACACAATGCAGTCAACCTGTGGTACTCATTGCCACGGAGAGATTGTGAAGGCCAAAAGTATAACTGGGTTCAAAAAGAATGAGATGAGTTCACGGAGGATGGGTCCATCTCTGGCTACTAGCTAACATGGTCAGGATGCAACCCTATGATCTGGATGTCTCTAAACCTCTGACTGCCAGATGCCGGGCTGGGACTGTCCAGCAGGGGATGGTTCACTTGACAATTGCCTTGTTCTGTTCATTCCTCTGATGCATCTGGCACCCACCACTGTCAGAAGACAGGATACTGGGTAGATGAACCATTCTTCTGGGGATCCAGGATAGCCACTCTTATGGTTTATGTTCTTAGCTGATTACATAGAAATTCAGCTTTAGCATCCTGGGAGCATAAGAACCAAGAATGCATTTGTGACACTGGCAGACCAGTCAACCTGTGTATGACCCATAATAACTTAACAAGAGGCACTTCTACTGTGTCAAGACAGTTCACGTGCATGTGAATTTCAAAGAGATGTATTAGACTAGCAATCATCAACTCATTCAAAATGAACAATAGATGCTAAGTGTATTTGTCTGTGGTTATCTATACTGGGTTAGAAGTTTCACAATGTAACTAAATTAGCTTGTAGATGCTAATTCCCTTTGTGGCTTAATTGCCTTAATTATGTGTGCAAGGTGTTCAGTTAGCCTTAAAATCAAAGATGTAAGACACTTCAGGAAACCAATCATTTCTACATTATCTTCAGCTTAACTATCTGTGTTATAATGGAAGAACGGCTAATTACCTTATGTGAATGAATGTAACTAGTTTACTGGGTATGCACAGGAAATAGAAGATTATCTTCAAAGCAAAGTACAACAGGCCATCCGCATTGGGGGAAGGGCCTTCTGTGACAATTTCTGTGAGGTAGGCTTGTCAGCCTGGTAGAATAGCTATAAAAGAGAAGGCTCGGGCCTGATCCTATCATCTCTAGACTGCTTAAATGTTGAACAGGGACAGTGTAAGCCATAGACAGAGATCTTCCAAATAATCATTTGGAAGAACCTGGAAAATGCCTGAAAAACTAACAGACTTTACATCTAAGCTGCCTTTGGATTCTGATCTGTTGGGATGATTCCAGAGAGACTTTTACAAACCAGCAGTTTATTCCATCACTGTTGTGATCCTGAACTATGAACATGGAAAGTCACTTGTCTGGATATTGATCTTTAACCATTTGTAACTCTTCTTTCTTTTAACAATAAATCTTAGATTTAGTTAAGGATTGGCTGACAGCGTGATATTTGGGGAAGACCTGAGATTCACATTGACCTGGGGATAAGCATCTGGGCCTTTATGATCAGTGAACCCCACATATGGTGAATCAGGTTTCCAGTAACCCTCACTATATTAGACATAGAATATCAGGGTTAGAAAGGACCTCAGGAGGTATCTAGTCCAACCCTGGCTCAAAGCAGGACCAATCCTCAGACAGATTTTTACCCCAGTTCCCTAAATGGCCCTCAAATACTGAACTCACAACCTGGGGTTTAGCAGGCCACTGCTCAAACCACTGAGCTATCCTCCCTCCTCTTCCAAGACAGAGATGTTTAGATGGGAGCTATAGTCTGGAATGCCAAAAAGGGGACCATGTTTGGCATCTTGTTAACTACGGTGGAAGCTCTTTGTTGTCGACTTGGTGAATCTAATGATAGAATAAGCCATCAGTTTGGTGGTTGTCTCCTCTACTTCTTGCAGTCTGCCCGCAGTGTGGTCACAGCATTGTTGTGTAAACCTCACTCACGGAAGCAGAAGGATGTTAGTCACCTTGAGATCCCAGCTGCTGTCCTGGAAGAGTTTTTCATGCATTTGCGTTGAGTGTCAGATCTGATGTAAGCAGGGAAGTCAGCTCAAGGAAGAGTAAGGCTATACTCACTGTGCTATGAACTACCTCTTGATAGGCAGTCTGCAGCTGGGTGCTGGCCTGCAAGGCCCGTTCTCTCTCCCACTCCTTCCCGAACTGAACCATGTCCTGAGGAGCTGTTGGTAGAGCAGGGAATGGACAGAGTTAGTACCAGAAAATCCTCCCAAAAGTTCCTCTTAAACAGGTTTAATTGTCACTAAAATCCTCTCCAAAGCATCTGACCTCCATGTAGCAAAGGAATTACATGTCTAATGGAAGAGCCCTTAGATATACAAGTCCCAGGGGCCAGATTCACCTCTGGTGATTGAAGCCAAAGGAGTTACATGAGAGATGAATCTGGGCCCGTGTATGTGATGTCTGCTGTAGACTGTCTGATGGGAGCTGTCTAGCACATTGCATGCTGTTTGATGTCTGCTGCTGTGGTCTATTTCCTGGGCAACTTCTCCCACATTGATTGGCAAAATGACAGAGAGGAGCATTTCTTTTATTAATTTGAATAAGAGCAGAGAAGTCCCCAGCCCAGCTCCTTTTATAACTTCATTTTTATACTGAACGTGCATCAAACTCCCACCCTCAGCCCTTCACAATATTCTGTTCATGTCTGAGGAACAGGAAGTTTCTCTGAATGAGTTTCCATACACAGGGCTTAACTCAATATTCATGAATTTCTCTTAGAAGAAGTGATTAGTTTCAACTGGTTTTCTTCGATTTGGCTACTGCAGTGGTGATTTTCTTGCCGCCCAAGTAGTGTCAACGACATTGTAAGAACTTGGTCCCAATCCAGCCCTGGCATAAAATGGCATAGCTTCCGTGGATTTCAGTGGGGCACATGCCCGCTTATCCCAGGAAGAATTGGGTGCTTTCTCCTAAAATTCACTCCATTGTTGAAAATTCCTCCACAACTGAAGCTTGACCCCTAAATCTCTGACTCTTCCTGCTGTAACACAAGAAACAATCTCCACCACGGTTCAATGGTCTCTCACATCAGACATTTCCTGAACCAGTCTGCGGTTGGTTCTTCCTCCAGCAAAGTCTCTACTGTTGTGTTTTTGGTTGTCATGGTTTTGTTACTATGGCAACTGAGTTAGAATAATAGGGATAGCTCAGCCAGTTTCAGCCGGCTGAGTGAGCTCTCTATATCTGTAAATAAAATGGCAGTTTTGTAAGCTGTCTGCTCTCTGGCCTCAAGTGATTGCTTCCAAACCGGCTGCCCCAAGGATATAACAACCACTAGCTTGCCAAGGGCTTCCAAGGACCTCATGTAGAGTGACTGAAACCAGAAAAGAAGGAGTGAGGCTCAGCACAGATCATTTGTGTGTGTGGGCTGGGGAAAGCTAACCATAACCTTGCCAGAGAGGCCATGTGTGACTGCCATCACCCAGTGCCTGCTGGGCAGAAATACAGTGGATGGTGCCGGAGGAGAACTGTTGTCACGCACTTGTATATGCAGAGCATCCTTTGCTGTCCTGTCTTCCTCTTTCATCTTCTCCAAGGGAGGAAGGGGAAATAAACTTTGAAGCACTGACCAAGGAGCTCACAGTTTTCCTCCACGGTCAGAGATGGTTTGAGCTTGCTGGCAGAAGAAAGATAGAGAGAAAAGTCATGTATTAGACTCAGTACCACCTCCAAGTAAAAGAAATGGGTCCAATGACTAGAGATTGTCCCAATCTAGAACCCCAAGTGCAAACAACCCTTCACTGTGCACCTCTATTAAGTATTGGCTCTCTAGAAGTAAAGCTAAAACTTCAAATCTCCTTTAGAGAAACCCACAAGCTTTCTCCCCTGCCAGCTAGCCAGACACCTCCTCCCCATCTGAACTCTGCTCCATTGTACTGCATGCTCCACAACCTCCAATCTTGTGTCTTTCGAGCACAAACCCCAAATGGACACATTCAAATCCTTAAGAACTGAAGGCCTGCTGGTGAGCAGCATGTGAGCCACAGGGCCACCCAGAGGATTCAGGGGCCTGGGGTCTTCGGCACGGGAATTGCCGCCGAAGGCCCAGCACTTCGGCGGTGGGTCCCGGGCGAAAGTTCCCCGCCGAATTGCTGCCGAAGACTGGACCCCGTGAGAGTTTTCCAGGGCCCCTGGAGTGAAGGACCCCACCCAGGGGCCCTGAAAAACTCTCGTGGGGCCCTGCAGGGCCTGGGACCTGGGGCAAATTGCCCCATTTGTTCTCCCGGCGGCTCTGGTGAGCCAAAACCTGCAGCCATAAGACTGCTCCCAACCTGACTGTCATGAATGAACAACTAAGAAGGCATCACAGTGCCAGGAAATATGGCAGAACATAGCCTACCTCAGATGTCCAATGGCAAGAACTGCCTGGTAGCGAACTGAGATGTCAGGGAATCCAGTGGTTCCGTCAGTGATTTCCTACACCCCTGAATTTTCCCAACCCCTCCCTAGTTTTGTGAGCTAGTTACATACCAATTTAGTGACTGTTTGGAAATCTGGCTGGGGCGGAGGGTTTGGGGCTTTGGAGAGGCTCAGGTAAGGGCCGGGGCCCGATCCAGGCAGGGCCGGGGAGAGACCCAGCTCCAAATATTGCTGGAGCAGAGCACCCGGCCCCTGAATATTCCTGGAGCCCGGCACCGCAGGTGTATATAACCTGTCGCCTATGCACGGGTTAACCCTAAAAGGCGCAAACCCCAATGGTATTGAGACAAAGGTGTGGCATGATGACAAAAATGATTGTAGGTGGACCCTTGCAATGAATTTGTTGTTATTGCTAATGGTAATTTTTGTAACTATTGTGTTGTTATTACCAAGAACTGTAAAATGTTCCAGCTAAGGTGACCAGATGTCCCCATTTTATAGGGACAGTCCTGATATTTGGGGCTTTTTCTTATATAGGCTCCTATTACGCCCCACGCCCTGTCCTGATTTTTCACACTTGCCGTCTGGTCACCCACATGTGTGGGTCCCAGCTGCCCTGCTCCCCTCACTGAAGCAAGTGTGCAGGGGTACTGCCCTGGGAACTGCAGGGCATCAGTGGACATGGGGCTGGCTGGAGGCAGGGCAGGGGCTGACTGGAGGTAGGGTCTGGCTGCAGGCAGGGCAACGGGTGCAGGGCTGGTGCGGGCAGGACAGGGTGTGCGGCAGGGGCGGGCAGGAGACAGGCTGGCTGAGGGCAGGAGTGCGGGGCTGGCTGGAGACCGGGCTGAGGCAGGGCAGGGAATGCGGGCTGGCTGGAGACGGGCCGGTCAGGCAGGGCTGGTGCAGGCAGGGGCTGGCGGACAGGCTGGCTGCGACAGGGGTGCAGCACACCCTGTACGGTGGTTGCCCCTCTTCCTCCCTCCCCACCAGGGTAGCAGCAGCAGCCTGGGCTCAGGGGCTATTTAAAGGGCCCAGGGCTCCCTGCTTCTACCGCCCCAGCCCTTTAAATAGCCGCCAAAGCTGCACCACTTCCCAGAGCTCCCCAGGCCCTTTAAATACCTGCCCGGGGAAGCCGTGTTATACCAATATAATAAAAACCAACAGGATCTAATTAAGAGGGATAAGGCAAAGATGCCACATTTATTGTAAATACCATAACAAAACAAAAGACAACAGTAAACAACATTGTTTTACTACTTATTTCTATCACTACTTATTCCTTATACACACACACACACACACACACACACACACACACACACACACACACATATATATTCATTCACACAATCATTCATTCAGGTTCTGTACAGATGTTATAGTTACCAGCCTAGACATTGCTCATGCCAAGTTACTGGCCAGGTATCTTGGTCATGAGGATGGAGCCAAGTCTGTGTCAGATGCATTTGATGCTCCTGGAGGCTGGCAGCAGAACCATAGACTCAGGCTGTGGCTACACTTAGCGCTTCAAAGCGCTGCTGTGGTAGTGTTGCTGCGCGGCAGCGCCGTGTAAGTAGTCACGTGTTTAGAGCAGAGGCTGTGGTGCATGATAGCTCTTTCTGGATGTAGCAGTGCTTTTCCAGGCAGGTATATAACATAGATATATACCCCCTGAAATTTCCACTGCTTGCATCCGAAGAAGTGGGTATTCACCCACGAAAGCTCATGCTGCAAAACATCTGTTGGTCTATAAGGTGCCACAGGATTCTTGCTGCTTGAAGCGCTATGTAGTCAGCACCAGCGCTGGGAGAAAGCTCTCCCGCGCTGTCCATACTCCACCTCCCTGTGGGGAATAACGGACAGCGCTGGGAGCCGCGCCCCAGCGCTGGGCTTTGACTACATGGCGCTAGTAGCGCCACTTGTAGCGCTGGAGAGGGTGTGTTTTCACACCCTGCTGCAGCGCTGCAAATTTGTAAGTGTAGCCAAGCCTCAAAGTCATCAGTCTTTAGAGTCCAGTTTGATAGGAATTTATTCCTATGTCAGTCCATGAGAGTTGCTTCATTTTGCTGTTGCTAAATCAATCAGCAGGTGGCTGGCTCCATTCTGTCAGATGCTTGTTTTTCCTTCCTTTGAGGTAGTGGGGGTCATCTGGTTGATCCCACTTGACACCTTCTTCAGCCGACACTGAATTCTTCAGGCTGGTAACTTCCTAACCATTCATTCATTGTTTAAACTAGGCATGCATTCACATACATTCTCTATCTTAATTACATCTAGTTCACTGTCTTTACCTTTAGGGGTGTTACTAATTTATGTGACCTCCCTGTCTTTAACAAGCAAAGATAAAGTGAGATGAAAACTTACAGAGGGTGGGGATCTCTATTTATACACTATAACAGCTACTGTTTTGGCTTACTTAGAGATAATTAATGTTTAACAAGTTTTATACAAAGTATTTCTTTGAGCTTAACAAGTTTTATACCAAGTATCTCTTTGAGCAGGCTTCACACAGATACAGCTGGTGGCTTGCAGGTTAGAGGCTAAATGTTGGGAATCACAAATTTACTTCTAACATAAACCTTACATTATAAAGTATTATTTAACAATAAATTAATAAATCATTTCTTTTATAAACCATGTTTAATATAAACCTTCTTTAATATCCCTACAGCCGGGTTACACCCCGGTACAGCGCACTGCTCTGCCAGTACACTGTACTGGGGCTTGGGCACAGGGCCCTCTAGGGCGGGGCCCGATTCAGGGAATTGGTTGAATTGGCCTAAAGCTGGCTCTGCTGGCAGCTCCAGCCTTTTTATAGGCAGAGGCTGGCTGGTGTGTCACACAATCTCTATATTACTCGCCTGAGATGGGTCACCTGTTACTTGTGGCTCTGAATATGCATATAAGGAAAAATCCCAAAAGGTCTGACCATCTATGGCCATCAGGTACCAGTGATATGGAAGTGCCATCACCACAGCGGTGACCATAAAGTCAGGTGTTTTGACCACCTATGGCCTGTGATGTTATGGGCGTAATATAATATCTTATTCAGCCAATCACTCAGACAAAGAAGTTGTTTATATCTGCAGAAGATAATGCTGCCTGCTTCTTGTTTACACTTCTCTGCACGAGATGTCACTATTGTTTCATTGGCAATGGAGTGTGATGTCACAGACTGTGTACATCATCATGTAATGACTGACTGCACCCACCACTTTTAAAACCACTTGGTTTGCACCCATGCCCTTAATCCTGTCCTAAAATTACCTTTTCATGTCACTAAGCCTCTCGTTGCTGTGGGGTACTGTAGGTGTGAGGCAGGGCGGGTTGGGAGAAGAAATAGTCTTTATCTGAAGAAGTGATCTGTATGAGGAAAACATTTGAAAACTTGTTTACTGGGTAATGTGAGTTCTTCACTCTACTTGATAGCATTTCTCTGCTTGTAACATGAACTTGTGAACACCACATCCAAGCAATTCCAAAATTCCAGGAATATTCTAGGCATCAGTGAGCAGAACCGTATTGGTTTTGGGTGAAAATTGAATGGGAAATAGACCAGTCGTGCTTAAGTTAGGCTTGGCGCCTAACTCCTATTGAAATCAGTGGGTGTTATGCACCTAATCTGCTGGTGCAATTTTCAAAAGCACCTTTAAGCATCTGTTTGCATCTTAAGCACCTAAATATCTTTGAAACACTGGTCCTTCATCTCTGCCTCAGTTCCCCATCTATAAATGGAGGTTAATAATACTTTATCCTACTGTTTGCCTATTTGTCTATTTGTTTAGATTGTATTTGAGGCACGGGACAATCTCTTACTATGTTTTTGTAATGGGAACCTGAATTTGCTGGTACATCTAAACACTACCATAAAACAAAAATGATCAGCCCTATAATATAAAGGCCCACCAATGATCTAGTTTTCAGGCAAGTCACAGGCCCAGCTGCCTCAGAGGAAAGTCTGAGAAACACAATATCAAACAATTATGGATTAATATTTATATTTATATCCCTTCTACATTTTGTATACCAGTGAAGTTTGGATGATATGGTCCATATAAATGTCTAACTTTTCTGAATCAGCAGCTGCCTCACCCAGGAAACTCAACGCCAATCTCCTGAGGAGAGAGAGACACACACAATCAGACAGAGACTGAGGGCTTCCCCACCTTTAGCAACAACTGAAACCCTCCCCATAGGGACATGTCCTGATTTTATTTGCCCCCATGTTAACTCCAGCCCAGAGCCTGCCCCCGCCTGGTGACAGTGAGTGAGGGGGGGAGGGAGGGGCCGGCGTGAGCAGGGCAGGGCCTCGGGAGGCCACGGCAGATCTGGGGCTGCTCTGAGGGTCAGCAAAGTGCCCGTGGGCGCGAAGAGGCTGCAGCCCCGGAACTGCCGGACAACGCACAGCTTGACTCTGCCCTCGGTCCTCGCGCACACGGACGGGACTCGCCGCCCCGCGCCCCAGGCCGCCGCCGTGGGCTGCTCCCCGGCAGCTCAGCCCCTGCCCCACCTGCTGCTGCCCCCCAGGCCCCGCGGGGGGGGGGGGCGAAGCCCTTTCACCGCTGCCTCTGCCCTATGCCCCCGCCCCAGCCCGGCCCCGGGCAGGGGCGCGGCAGGCTGGGCCTGACGCCTGGCACTGGGGTCTGAGCCCCAGCCCGCGCGGAGCCGCCACTCACCGGGCCCCGCCTCAGCGCCTCGGACCTGCCCCGCCTGCCGCTGGCTGCCCCGCGCCCCGCTCGAGCCCCCAGCAGCGCCGGGCGGAGTCCCACTGGTGCCGCCGGGGACTGAGCCGCGCACCTGCTCCCGCGCCTCGCTGGGGCCGCCTGGCCGCGAGCGGGATTCGAATCCCAACGGCCGCAGCGCGCCGGGCGGGCGGGCGGGGCGGCGGCTCGGGCGAGGGAAGCGGGCATTACCCGCGCCGAGCTCCTGTCCCGCGCCTCCGCCAATCAGGAGCGGGAGGTGCGCCAAGGACGGGATAGGCCCTCCTCCACCAGAGGCCGCCTGCCAGAGGGAGAATCTACACTACCCAGTGTGCACTGGGAGGGGCGCGTTGTCTGAGCAACCAGGCCGTCCCTGCCGCCTGAGAAGAGCCAGAACTACAACTCCCAGCCTGCCCCGGGCGCCCGTCCTCTCGAGCCCAGGAAGGGCGGGTCCCTGGGTCCACCTGACACCTCTCCCCACCCCGTGCAGTGTATTGACCTGCCTCGTAGGAACGTGCCGCGCTGCTTCGCCCTGCACAGAGCAGCTGAGCGGGCGGGGAGGCGAGGACCGGGCGGCTGAAGCCCCGCCCCAAACCTGGCGGGGGCAGGTCTGTGCGGGGCAGGTGAGTGCCGGGTCTGTCTCCGTCCGGTGACTTTACACCTGTGTCTGCACCGCTGGGATGGTCCCAGCGCCTTGTTTGCTGGGGCTTTAACCCCTCGGGTGAGCTGGTTTCAGTGTCTGAGGAGCCTTGTACCCGGCTACTGGTCAGCGCCTCACTCCCGCTGTCCCTCCCCAGCCACCCCTTCCTCCTCCTCGGCGAGCCCGGCTTGAACACCCCTGCAGTAACAGTGTCACCCACAGACAAAGCTGCCACTGAACTGAATTAACCCTCCTCATCCCCGAGCCCTCGCTCCGCCTGCTCCCAAAGCCCTGCCCCTGCCCCTGAGGTCCTGCCTCACGCTGCCCCCTGCCCCGAGGTCCCTGCCTCACATCACCTGTCCCTTCCTCCAATGCCCCACCTCACTCTGCCCTTCCCCGAATCCCCACTCCCGCACTGCCCTCCCCAATACACCCTCCTCTGTCCTCACATTGCCCCTTCCTCAAGCTCCTGCCCCTGCACCACCCAGTGACCCAGGAGCAGGCCAGACCTGGGACGGGGAGGCATAAACATGCTTTGCTCTGCCACAGACCTCTGAGTGTCCTTGGGCACATCACTCAGCCTCTCTGGGCCTCAGTTCTCCCATGCAGGAAATGGGGCTATGTGGTGCCTCCCGCCTCGCACGAGCCTGGGAGGAGAACTACCCTACAAATTAGAAGATGCTGGGATCCTGGAGTCATGGGGAGGGTTCAGGGGAGCATATTAGCACCATCATTTGGTATATGGAGTCTGTTTGGAAACAAAATATTTCCTGAAGTCATTCCAAATCCTGTATTCAGCTATAACCTTGGGAAATACGTAATGGAGCGGTGGTTTTTCCTGTGTAGCCAGCAACGACCTGGCACCACCCCCAGCTCTGCCCTTCCTGCCACTGCGACCCCATCTCACCTCCTGACCCTGGCTGGGCACCCCGCAGCCCCTCAGCAGGGGCTGTAGGGGTCTCCTTGCAGCCTCAGTGGGTGTCTGTGGGTGCTGTCACCTCTGCCAGAGACCCCAAGAAACTCACTCAGCTTCCTCCTCATGTGGGGAAGGGCTCCACTTTCTGACGTGGAGGGAGATTCCGTGATGGCAGAGCCCGTGGGAGGAGGGGTTCTAATCACAAGTCTGAGGGCAGGGCAACCCTCCCCAGTCAGATTCTGCTAGGGGCTGGGCAGGATCTCTAGGAGGGAGACACAGGAAAAACAGTTGCCACTATGGAACCCAGGAGTCCTGGCTCCCAGTCCCCGCTCTCACCTCTAGACCCCACTCAGCTCCCAGAGCTAGGATAGAACACAACCCCACCCTGCTCTGACCATTAGACCCCAATCCCCTTTAGGCTCACTGACTCGTCTATCCACCCCAGCCCACCTGTCCATCCCTTTGCTGCAGGTTTCTGGGTCACCCTGCTCTGCACTCCCCAGTGCAGCCCAAGACCTTTCCTCCCCAGCCACATTTCCTCTCCCCTCGTGCTGGATCATCTGCTTGGCCCCCACCGCCTCTTGAGGTGTGCTGTGCGCGTGACTGGGGATTGTGCAATGGCTCAGCACCAGGCAATGCAGAACAAACCACAGACGCTGCCCTGCCTGACCCCACCGGAGTTGCTGTCCAGGGGCATCGGAGCCCAGTGCCCTGCACCTGTGCCCTCCTGCCCCACGAGGGGCGAGCTACAGTCCCCACCACGTTCCGCAGAGGGGAGAAGGGTCTGGCCAACCAGCCCATTTAGGATGGGGGGAAATCAACACCTCTTTTTCTGCACAGCCACTGACCATCAGCAGGATTCCTCCTCCTCCTCCTCCCTCCTGTGCTTCAGTGCGACTAAATCTCCGCACCTAGACAGCCGGTCCATCCGCTGCACCCCAGTCCCCTTACCTAAGCCTCTCCTGCCAAAGTCCTGCACCTGACCCCATAGAATTAAGTCTCATATGTCTTTGGGATCTCAACTTGTGCCCAGAGAGTCTCAGCCCTCAGTAGATGATCTTAGTCTGAGAAACATAGTGTCTGTCTTCTCCAAAGAAGTACTTGGAGAGAGTTTTCTTATGTGACCATGTGGCCTGAATGGATAAAGTAGCTGACTTGGATCAGGTGATTGAGGGTCAAGTCCTGTTGTGCTTGTGCAGTTTTACCTTCATGCTGAAAGTCCTGCTCTTCAGGGCTGGAACTCTCTGGCCACTTCAGGCCAATGCTCTGCTTAAGCAAGAGCCCTGGGAAGGAGTTGGGGGTGAGGTCACAAAGGCTGCGGGCATGAGCCCCCAGGTGCTTCCAGTCTCGCCTTGCTCATTCCTGACTTGCTTAAAGAAAATGGGCATCTGCCCAGGCTAGCATGTAGAGCAGTTTCCTCTCTTCCAAATGTGCATCTGTCCTGTGCTTGAGGGGGTTTGCTTAAATAGCACCGTGGGAGCTTGGGGTTTCTCTGCTTCTCGCCAGCTGGGGAAAAGCCTCTTGATAAAATCTCCTGCCCCACCGGCACAAAGCAGAGCAAGGAGAGTGGGAACGGTTAGAGGCCACACTGGGGTGGGCTGGGTCTGCTTTCCTACCGTCTTCTGACAAGTTGGCCACAGACCATCGAGCAGCCCACACGCTAAGCGCATGCTGATCTGTGGGTGGCCTTCAGTGGGGGTTTGGCATGGCAGGGAGCAGGCTGGGCCAGGGTCTTTGTCGCGTCTGCTGGCCATGACAGGCATGGTCCTCCTCCTGAACAACCAGATAGCTCTCAGCTTGAAAAAGAGAGACACAGGAGACTCAAGCACAAGAGGGGTGAGAAAGATCGAGAAAGACCTATGAAGACAGCCACA